>NC_056726.1:739079174-739141674 GCF_019279795.1 Protopterus annectens
AATAAACAAATAAATACATAGATAAAAATAATTATAATAATGCAGCCAGAAACTTGCAGCTAAGTAAAACATCCTGTTTCTCAGTTCTACCCATTAATTAACAAGACTGTATTTCTTCTCAGTTAGTGAATGGAAAAGGAACTCTTTTCTAACTGACCCTTGCCAACAACGTCTAACATTACAAGAAGAAAAAAAAATGAGGCAAAACAAAATTTAAAATGAAGCAAACATTAAAATAAAGCAAACTGCAATATAAGAGTAAAATAAATAACTAAAAATAGAAAATGAAAATTAATGGAAGTAGCCAAACCTTAAAGGAATAAATCCAAACTCAAATGAAGTCAGACAGCAGGGCTAGTCACATGCTGTAGCACTTCAACTCCTCCCACTAATTAGCCAGACTGGATTCCTCTTTTGACAGTGACTGGAAAAGGATTTATTTTCTGATTAACATTAGACAAGAACTTTTAACACTTCAAGAAAGAAAGAAAAAAAACACTATGAGTTAATAAAATCAAGAAAACTTTAAAATAAAACAAACTGTAGCATCTAAACAATACATCATTTAATCCTTAAATGAATAAATCCAAAGATCAAATTCAGTCAGACAACAGGAGGCACAGAGCACTTCAGCTGGATATGTTAAATGACAATGCAGAAAACCTAGAGACATTAGATTTAGCTCAGTTTGGTTTCATCAAGGGCAGGTTATGCCCTCCTAACATGGTGGACTTCTTTGAGAAGATCACCAAAGGAATGGATGTGGGCAAGATGATGCATACTGCCTACCTTG
The DNA here is from genome assembly GCF_019279795.1 of Protopterus annectens. Lineage (NCBI taxonomy): Eukaryota > Metazoa > Chordata > Ceratodontiformes > Protopteridae > Protopterus > Protopterus annectens. Next base: position 739,079,968 of record NC_056726.1, read on the forward strand.
ATTTGGCCAAAGTATTCAAAACAGTATTCATCTCAGACAATCTAAACAAGCCAACAATCTCACAGACAGGGGCAAAGAAATTATGATAGGACTACTATACCTGGTTTTCATGCATCTATTTTTTGAATTGCTGGTAATGGGTGATCCCATGTGATGTGCACTTCATCATTCCCTATGATGCTTTTTGGTTCATGTTTCTAATCCTTCACAGCTACATCTGTATTGTAGTTTTTGCACAAACCCTAAGGCAACAGTCATGCCGCATTATTATACCTTTCAGTGCACAGGCCTTATGGCATAAATATATCACACCCAGCAGCAAACTGTGCAACTGTTTCTAATGCTTTTTAACAACATTTACATTTGTCTGTTTTTCCACATGTTCAATGGATTATGTAAGGGAACTATCTTGGGCTGCTATTATTAACCTTTCATCCTTTGATTTCAACTCACCTCTCCTTAACCATTCCTGCACTAAATCCTAATCAATATCAGGTTGTTCCAGGAGATTTCTATACTCACCACTATATTTATGGATTTTTCACATTTATTTCCAGCTCACGTGATCTTTTTCCTTATATTCTTTCTTTTGCCTTTTTTTTGGCACATTCAGTTGATGTCTGATTTTTATTTACTTGATTTCCATTTCAGCTTGCCATTTGACTGGTTTTGCTAAACTAAGCAGAAAGGTCATCTTAGACTTCCTCTCCTTGTGTTATATATCTTTCACTACATTTGGATCTGATGAAGTCAGCAGATATGTATGCAGTCCCACAGCTGCAGAGCTATACATGTAATCAGTTTTGATTAAGCCATACTTCCCTCAAAGTATGGAATTTATACTCTTTGTATACAATGGTTTTATATATCATTTGATAGGAATGATGAATTTTTCTTGCTTTCCTGTACAACTGATCCAATAAATTCTGGCGTCAGTCAATCACACCAAAAACAATAAGTTAAAATGGGAAGATCAAATTGGTTTGTGGCTTGGAATGTATTCCTTGATGTCAAGGCTGTTTTCAGTATTAGCTTTAGTCTTCTGAAGTATTCCTTACAGTGTTTTATTGTCATTTGTTTGTGTTTCATTGCTAATCTGTCATCAGTTCCCAGATATTTATACACTCTTTCCTGCTCAGGTTCCTTTATATCACATTCCTTTCCTAAACTGATTTTTGTCTCACTACTCCCATTTTCCTGCTTTAAAAATTGCTTTTGCACATTTAAGAAGACCAAATGTCATTCTTATATCATCTGAGGAAAATGTAACCTTTTACAGTTGTGTTTTTTACCCCTCATCTGATAAACAAAACAGGTTTAAGTCATCCATAAAAAGTAGAGGAGAAACCATTGTGCAAGTTCCTTTCCTGCAGCCAAACTGAAACAAGACCTAATTTGTTAAGTAAACAGCTTATTGTGTTAAAGAGAAGAAAAAACAACCACAGTGACAAAGAATCACCCTGGAATATGCTCCTGTGAATTTTTATCCAAGGGACATTAATTTGCTTTTTGTCATGCCTTAATTGCAAAGTTGTTTTGCCACTGCTTCATTGTCACTCTAATGTAATTGATCAGTGCAGAATGTATTTTATACATCTGTAAGCACTCTTTTATCCATGGATGTTGAATACTGTCAAAAGCTTTTTTATATTCCATCCATGCAATACTTAAATTCTTCCCCTTTTTACAATTCTTCATTGTAGCTTTATTTAGTAACAATTGATCCTTTGCTCCATATGACTTTCTTTTGTCTACCTTTTATTCCATTTCCATGATTGAGGTTTCTTGGAAATGACAATAAACTTTGTCTGCATCAATTCCAGTACATTGTCGTAATAAAAGTAATCATTCTATAGTTTATAAGGTGGCTTTCAGGTTCACTCTTAAGGAGGATTACTATTTTCCTGTTGTTAACCCAGTTGGTGTCTGTTCAGGATGTGCATATAAGTAGTTTTTACTCAGGGCTAAATCATTGTGTAAAGACATTAATACTTTCAGCCAGAAGATATGTACAGCATCTGAGCCTAGACTTTCCAGTTAGGAGTTTTTCTTAAATGTGTTTAATTTTTTCTGGCTGTTATTTCATTCCATTTCATAACTTGTGCATTTGAACTCCCTACAATTTATTTTAACGTTCAGCCCATTCAACGTTTTTGTTATGTTTCATGGAGTCTTGATAAATATTTCTCTAAAATGTGTTTATTTCTTCTTTCTTGGTAATGTTTCTGTTCCTTTTGCTTTGTTTCTCAGTTCTCTATAAAACTATTTGTGGTCATCAATGGACTGCATATTTTGCACTTTCCTTTATTTTTATCTGCATATCTTCTAAGATTTTCTGCATGTGCTGATTATCTTTGATTTATTATTTGCAATAGCCTATGATAGATTTTAGTCTGTTCTTGATACTGTGCTTTGCTTTTATCACATCAATCGTCTAAGTTCTTTATTGATCTTATCCCTCTTCTAGATTCTTCTAACACTGATACTTCTTCTTGCCTTAATTGCTTTATTGTTTTCTCAATTCAGTGCTTCCATAATGATATTTTATTTTTTTCATTTCTTTCCTTTTCCCTTTTTGTTTTATTTTATTTTATTATTTTTTTGTGGTAAGACATTATCTGCTATCAGTTTACCTGCACAGTAACATATCCTTTTTATTTCTTTTATATCACATGCATTGCTGTTAATAATCTTGATTACTGTGTACATCTGTTTTATCAATTTGGGGCTTATTTGCTTTCTGTAATCTATTTATTTCATCAGTCTTAATATGTCTATCCATCTCTATTAAATCAAGCAACTCTTCAGTAAGTTCGTTTTTTTTCCCAAAACTGAGGGCATATTCTTTGCTCTTTGTTTCCAATGGGCATTATAGAGAACATTTCAGACTGTCTTCTTGTGACATATCCTCTTTAGCTGCATCCTACATTATTTGTTACACCTTTATATGGGAACTCATTGACCCATCACTCCACAACATTATCTGTATCAGAGCTGCCACTATTTCCTACTCATTCCCTTGCTGTGCAACTCCAATTGAACTTTCGTACTGGTTTCCTACATATAGCTCCAGAGCATCATCATGTGGCAAGTGATCAGATACTTCTCATTCTACTTTTCTCCTTAATTTGGGAACTCATTGTTCTATTATACTGTGACATTACCTGAGTTGGATTTTTGATACTAAATCCTTCATTTCTCAGGTAATCCATAACTTCAATTGTTATTTCTTTACCTTCCCTCCTTCAATTTCTTATTTTCTGTATTGTGAAATGTTCCATATCTGGCTGTCTTTGATTGTATTTTCTCTACAAATGCCTTTGGTGCTGCCTTTTTATTGATTAGTTTTTCTTTCTCCTTAGCAGAAATACTGCACCACATCAAATTTCTTTTTCTTTCCCATGTCCAAATCTCTTTTTGAGATGTCTGCCATTCCACCTGCTTCTCCTTAATCTGGGGACCCTTTCTTTGTTATATCATGCTGTGACAAAATCTGTCTTAGACATTCTACACTAAATCCTCATTTTTGCAGGTATTCCATAACCCCGATTTCTATTTGTTTAATTTCTACCTTACTAATCTTCTGTTCTGCATTCCCCCTTTTTGTTCTTGTTTTTTGTATTGTGACATTTTTGATATCTGGGTATCCTTGCCTGTATTTCTCTTCAAATATCTTTGTAGCTGCTTTTTTTTTTTTTTTTTTGTAGTCATTCATTTGGCTTTCTCATTTGCACAAATATTGCACCATATCAGATCTCTTTTTTTCCCCATGTCCATAATTTGTTGTATACTTTTCAAAAATGTCTATGTTTTCTACTTTATATTTTTGCCCTTCTTCAGTCACTTCTTTTTCCAGGAGGCCCAGATTTTTTTTTTGTCTATGTAATGCTTTTCATGGACCTGCTGTACTAATGAGCATACATTTTTATTTGAACCTTTTGACAGTTTTTCTTCTGGAAGTATTTATCTCTGTCAGTCTTTTTTAATATCTTCTATCTGGAAATGCTGGGCTTCTTACATTATAGTAACAAGAGATAATTGTTTCCTTATCCTTATTAGTCCACTTTAGCATCTGTATGGCTCTTATGTGGCCTATCAGGTTTTGTGTTTTCTATGGAATACTACATCCTTCTAGAACAAGGGGCCATCCTCACCCTGAGCCTGTCCTAACTGCACTGTGTCTTGATGATTCTACACTGCCATTTTTTCCATTCTGGTCACCAGCGTGCACACATGAATTAGGCAATTTTTATCCTGGGACTTATGCACCTAGATTTCCTTTCTATTTTTTTAATCAACCTCTCTCCATGATATATGCTATATAAAATATAGCCTTATCAGTGTCGACTTATTGGAATTTTCTGAAAACAGGGTGAACCACTTGAAGTTATCTACGAAGACTGGAGAAGGACTTCAGTTCCAGCAATACTACTCTCCTTTTTTTGCTGATTTTATAAGCTCTCCATTCAGAATCTTAACCAGTTGGAAGAAGCTTTGGTGGTCACAGAGGCTATTAAATGTAAGAAAGTCACTCCATATGTTCAATATTAAGACTGGACTTTGAAATAAGTTAAGACTAAAGTTTCTGATAAGTAAGGAGTTCCTTCAGGTAAGTTTCCCCATTACGTTTAAGAGTCCATCACTCACTGAATGTTGTCTGGTAAAAGTGGGTGATATATTTTACCACAATCCATAGTTTGAAAATGTTACCCAAGAGACTCTCACAGAACATCCATTAGATACCCTGGTCTGAGGTACAGAAGGTGGATGCTCTAAGCAAACAATTGATATACTACCTGACAAGGAGACATGCTTCACCACTGGTATTGGGCCCTGGTTTTGTGGAATTGCATCATCAGGTTTAAGAAATATTTTACTGAGTCCAGTGATAATGGTTTTATATGACTTGAGTAGGACTTGGAAGTCTACATATTTTTTATGGATACTACAGTTTCACTGAAGACAAAAAAAGTATTATGCAGTTTACTTTTTTTGAACAAAGATGCAGAGAAAAGACTTAAAAGGGAGAAACGTGGGATTTGTTGGCATGCAGAAAAGATGCTCTTGGATCCTTGTGGCTTAGGAATCCCTTCCTACTGTTTAAGCTGATGCATATGCAGTGTGAAGGGATGCCACTGCATAAGCTGATGCATAGTTCTAAAGGAATGTTATCTTTCCTGTGTTACACACCATCCTCAGTGCTGCTAATAGCAACAACAAATATTTATGAGGGATTATCTACTCTTCTTTGAATACCATCTACAACGCATTTACATATACATCTAATGAGCATACACAAGACAGCAGATATACATTGCTAAACATATACAAACAGCACACACACACACACACACACACACACACACACACACACACACACACACACACACACACACACACACACACACACACACACACACATATACTGAACATATTTATAAACACAAGCATGTTTGCACATTGTCAAAAACATACATTCACTAACACAAAGAGTTCAAAACCAACAGGATCTCTTTCACCTTTCACACATAATACCACTTCTATTCTATTTCAGAGGTGAATACTTCTACAGAGAAAAAAGGAAGATGATAACTCCAGGAGTTAGCTTTTATTGAAATTTGAGCACAAGAATATAAATTTTATTCAAATAGCTGATTCAAAAAGACTCAGTCAACAAATGATTTGGTTTTACACAGTAAAATTCTTACATGTTGCTGTTCCTTGTATTTATGAATTCTTTCATTTGTGACTGTACTACCTCATCAGGAATGCTAAACTCCTCATCCACTGTTGTCTTATTAAAAAAAATGATGCCTAGTGTGGGGGCTTACAATTCAACCTGTGACACTGAACTCGGTCTGCTAGGCACTTGTTATTATGAGTTATAACAGCATACATGATTATGGCAAGGTCAATTATCATAGCCAGATTCATATAATTTTGAGAACTGGATGTCAAGAAATTCATCTCAAAAGTGAAGCTGAAGAGGTGGAATAACTGACATTTGTTTCTGCAAGGTAACAGTCAGTCTGATATGCATTCATGCTGATACTTTGTCATTGTACAACTAACTGTATTCTCCCTTCCTGACCTACACTGCCAACCAGTGCAGCACAAAGTACTGATAATTGATTTTGCTTTTCTCATGATAACTGTCAACTTTTGTACTTTCTTACATGATTTTTGCCTTTTATTGTCTTTATCCCCATTCCTATTTTTTCAGAGATGACAATGGCAGTTGCATGATACACGGTAGCAGCCACCTCACCCTGCACTTCAGTCATCAGTACCTGCTAGGTCACCAGTGGTCTCTCAGCCCAGATGTCTACAGAGTGACAAAGTGAATTTTGTCATCCTATGGATGATATCCTGGTGGGTTCTCTGATGTCCTCTGGTTATGTTTTTTTTCTAGAGTGCTTCCCAGTCTCCTAGTTGGTAAGCACTGTGGAGAGAGGATCACCCAACAGGAGCTGGAAGGCCTGGTGTCTGTCTATTTATCTGCTTTGTGGATCCCCTGTTGTATAACTACCACACCTATTCTATCTTTTGATTTGTCCTGTCTGCATCTACTCCCTATATATATATATATATATATATTTACATTTAGTTATATATAGTTATATGTATAGATCTATTTCTATCTCACTTATAGGTATACATATATATATATATATATATATATATACATATACACACACACACACACACAGACCCACACACAGATAGATAGATAGATAGCTAGATAGATAGATAGATCAATAGATAGATAGATAGGTATCTCTCTCTCTTTTTATCTCTCTCTCTCTATAGATATATATATATATATATATATATATATATATATATATATATATAAAACAAATAACCTTTAAAATGTAAGACAAGGCAAAATATATTTTAAAACTTCTTAATTTAATGGGGACACATTGGAAACATTTAAAACAACTATAATAACAAATGTATTTGAGCGCTTTCATTCAAGTGTTTAACGCCGAACATCATCAGAAATACTGAACAAATATTTTAGTGGTTAACTAGGATAACATGTATTCAAATATCAGCACAGTGACATCACATATTATCTTAGCCACTTAAGACAACTTTTGACATTCAAATGTCCGTTTAGTCCATGAGGCGCGTCTGCCTGGAATCTAGCATGCCATTTCAGTTCTCTGACTTCCAGTTTTGATTGCAATCATCATATACAATGCAAACTTTCTCCAGTACTAAAAACGTAAAACCTTGACAATTAGAACTGGCTTTAATATGTTTTGCCAAAGTGTTTTTGTAGTCTCCTTTTCTTAAAGCTTGACAGTGTGCTTTAATTTTGTCACTTAGCTTTCTCATGGTTTTCCCTGCAAAGAAAGCTTCACAGTAAGAACATATACTTAAACAGACAACACTGGTGGAGTTGCAGTCATAACATTCATGAAAACAAACTGTAAATTTCAGTGACTTCAATGTAAAACTATTTTGCTTCACTATGTGTTGACAGCATACACATTTACCACAGTGATACATGCCTGGGAGTTTGGAAATTTATCAATCTTTTGGAGTGGAATTAAATTCAAACAGGTTTTTCAGGGACCAATTTTTTTATAAGAAAGGGAAAGGGTGGTCCTAAGAACATTAACAAGATCATAATTACTGTTAATAATACCCCCACTTATTTGTAATAATATCTGTTATATTTTCTGAATCTCAAGAAATCAGAAGAGGAAACCTGTTGTCAGTAGGTGTAGTGTCTTTAATTTTGCTGAAGCTGCTTTTTAAAATAGGTGGATGCTTAGTAAATCTGTTTTCAGACACTTCCTCCAAACATTTAACAACTAAATCATCTGGGTAGTGTTTATCAATAAAATGTTTCTTTAAAAACTGGCATTCCTTGGTGAAAGTTCTGTCTCACTCACCATATGGCTCAATCGAACAAACTGCTCTTTAGCTATGTTTTTCTTCATGAATTTTATATGCTGACTATAATTATAATTATATCTATATCTCTCTCTCTCTCTCTATATATATATATATATATATATATATACATATATATATGTATATGTTTATATATATATATATATATATGTTTGTATTTACATATATATATATATATATATATATTTAGATATATATATATATACACATATATATATATATATATATATATATATATATATATATACACATATATATAAAGATATGTATAGATATATTTACACATACACTCGTACTGCCCATCCCAACACCACTATTCCTCTCCACTTGCCTTCATGTGTGTTCTGTTGCTTGGACTTCCCCCTTTATTCCTGTCCTATGCATTCATTTCCTTCATGTTTATAATGTAAACATAGCAGGAACTTTGCTGTGTAGCATTTACTCAGCTGTGCTCAGGCTAGCTGTGCAACTTTGTATTTTTCATTGTGTAGGCACATTAATGATTTGTGTCAATCCCAACCATTATGTTCATAGAATATGTCCAATTAGTCGTGGGGAACAATGTTGAGTGACTACCAGTGGTGAAACAGAATAATTAAAATAAAGTGTTGGAAGTTTGTTATTCATTATCACATATGACACAGTTTATTGAGGGGTAGTTCATGATAAAGGGTTTATGTTAAAAGGTAGTTTCCCAAGTCCACTTAGGAATCTTTTTATTTATTTATTTACATTTGTTGACCAGCAGTGTCCGACTGGACGTAGGTCCATTTTCAGCGGAGGCCCAGGGAGAAAAGCTCCACAGTTAAAATAAACAGACAGTAGTTACATTGGATTACATAGCAATTAACGATTTAACATAGCAATTAATTGCAAACATATTTACAGATGAAGAACATAGTACATCAGTAGACAACTAGAATCTTTATCTGTGAAGTACATAACAGACATTAACAAATGTTAGAATAAGAAGTTCCTGCTGTATAATAAGTACTAGGCTTATGAGCATCTGAGCTTGCTATAATCAAGGTAGTTAATGGGGTGGAAAGAAAGGTAGTGGTTGGATGGGGTGGGTGATATTAGAGTGGGAGTTGCAAGGGCATAGCCAGCATGTTTTTAGGTGCGCTTTTAGTAAAGTTTTGAAGTGCATTATCATCAGGAGGCAAGAATGGTGCCTTGTAACAAGCACTAGGTCGATAGTTTTTGCTGTTCAAAAGTTAAATTTCAGTGAGATAAGTTTGTGAGCCTCTGGGAATCTGTAAAGAGGTGATGTGGTTCTTGTCAAATATGGAAACGCTACCACACATTCCCTAATGCCTGCATGTATGTGCAAAACCCCAGTATGGAGGGGTGAGTGATGACATTACATTGAAACAAAGCCTCAATAACTACATAAATGCATATGCTTTCAAGTTGCAGGAGAGTCTCATGTTCAGGCAATTGGTTGTTAAGATTTCTTTTGTTGAGAAGAGCCATCTTGATCAGGTCCACTTTAGATTTGGAAACAGCAGCATTGATATCTGCTATGCCAATTATAGGTTCATAGGTTCATAGGTTGGTACTAGGCTATCAGCCCTAGGGCCTATACAAGCCTAGCCATAACAATCCCCTGGCTATTTCTTCCCACATTATTTACTTTCCTGGACCCCTGTCTAGCAGGGCAACTGACGTGATCCCTGGGGTGAATTTCCTTTCTCCCATCCAATCGTCAAGGTTCCTCTTGAAGAGATCCAAAGAGGCACTCTGCTTGACATGTATGGGCAATCTATTCCAGAGTCTGGGAGTCTCTGGGTCAGGAACCTATCCTCCAGCATGTTTTGTTTATTGTGATGACAAGGTTTAGATCCCTGGAGCGTGTAGCTCTGAGGGATTGGGATTTCTTTAAGTGTAGCATGTCCAACAGCTCTGGGTTTGACATGGCCTTGTATGTTAAGCAGAGATTGCCTCTGAGTAGGCGATATGACAGAGTATAGCTGAAGTTTTTTAAGACGGTCAGCATAGGGCATCTGCTTTAGGCCTGTGATTCTTTTAGTGAGGTATTTCTGAGGCCTTTCCAGTTGTTGCAGATGTCTTGAGAGGTACATACCAAATGGGGCGTTGTATTCTATAATGGGTCTAATGAGGGATGAGTACAGTGGGACAATGACCTCCTTTTTTTCTGGATGAAAAGCCCTTTGTGATGAGGTGTGCCACATAGAAGGATTTCCTGACTGTTGTGGCGATGTGGTTATCGAAGGTGAGACCACTGTCCACCTGTGTCCCTAAGTCTCTTATCACACTTTCTGTGTTTAGTGTACTGCCACCTATATGGTAATTCATGGATACATGTTTTTTCCCAAAGGGGATAACAATACATTTCTTGGCATTGAGCTTGAGCCCATGGCTCTGGCACCAAGCATCTGTTTCTGTAAGGCCCTTTTGTAGAGTATCCACATCATTTGGGATTCAATAATGGCTCCCAGTTTGCAGTCATCTGCAAACTTTGTTAGCCAGAGTCCCTTAGTGTTGACCTGTACTTCAGAGAAGTAGATGCCAAACAAGAGCGGCCCCAGGACTGAACCCTGAGGTACTCCACTTGTCACTTGTCTGGAGCTGGATTTGGAGTCGGCTACTTTTACAGTGTGGGTTCTATCAGTAAGCCATTTAGCAACCCATTGGGTGACATAGGGATTAATACCCAACTTAGTAAGTTTATCTATGATTCCAGAGTGGGGATGGTGTCAAAGGCCTTGGCAAGGTCTAGATAGGCTGTATGGACCACCTTACCCTTGTCCATGGCTCTGGAGACTGATTCAAAGAAGTCAATCAGGTTCAGGAGACAAGATCGGCCCTTCACAAACCCAGACTGGGTGGGGTCCAGTGTTTGAAGGTTGCCAATGTCTTTGTTTATAAGTTCCATGATAATACGCTCCATGGCCTTGCAGATAAGGCTTGTCAGACTGATGGGACGGTAGTTTCCGGGATCCAAGGTGGATCCCCCCTTGTGGATTGGGATAACTGTAGCTCTGCGCCACTCAGTGGGCACGAAACCTGAGTTGAGGCTATGATTAAACATGAAATTTAGGTGAGGTGCCAGTTCATATTGTAGTTCATGTAGTACACAGCCCGGGATGTCATCTGGTCCCATGGATGCTGTATTCTTGGCTTTAGAGAGTGCGTTTTGTACCTGTGTGGCCATTATTACTGGAATTTGGCAATCTTCCGGTATTGAGATGGGCCATTTAGGGGGTGAGAGGAGGGTGAAGTTGGCACTGAATCGATCTGCCAGGATATTGGCAATATCCTTTGAATCAGTATATTTATTGCCATTCTGTTTTAGCTCAAAGCAGATCTGAGCATTGCCATTTAGATTCTTGACATAGTTATAGAATGCTTTGTGGTTGTCTTTGGAATCTTTGGCAATTTTATTTTCATAACTAGCTTTGGAGGATTTTATGAGGCATCTCAGTTTCTTACTGAGGCTAGTAAGGAGTTTTTGCATCCTGGGATTTTCCTCTTTTCTGCAAAAGTTTCTTCCTTTTGTTTTAAAGTTTGTTTATGGCAGGGGACCACCAGATTGGCTTCCTTTTTTTGGATGAGAGCATTTTGGTTCTATTTGGGATGGCACGATCCATGCATGAGTGGATGTGCTCGTACAGTGCCTTAGTGTAGGATTCAGCAGTTGAATTTTCAGTTCCCGTCTGCATGGGTGTCATGAAGTTTGTCACTTCTGACTTGAGTAGCATGAAGTTGGCTTTGGAGAAGTTTTTCATGGTGGTTTCTTTACTGGGGAGTAGGGTAATTAGACAGTTCTTTTTTCCTAAAATTGTACTGTCATGCAACAATGACTTTGGGTTGTATACAGAAGAAATAAATTAAGAAGTTTGTGCCATCATCTTGCCCCATTCTTGCCCCGTACTGAAACACACTGAACCTATAGGCACTACTATAGCAAAGAAATGATTGATTAGTAATTCAATCTTGTGCAACCATGCACAGCATTCAGCAATATTTCAATTTTGCAATACACATTGAGCCTGTTAGCCAATGGTCAAACACACAGTCAATTGTATAATCACACTAGGAGTGACTACTAAAACGTAGTAACTAGCTACATGCAGCGTCACCTGCAACAGCATTCATTTCATCTTAGGAGATTAGGTAAAGTGCATCTAGAAACATTGCCATACAAACTTTACATCACACAATTGTTGCCTTTTTACTGGCTTCTGAAGTGTGCCTTTAATGTATGTTTAAATGTATAGGTATTTGCTATATTAGAAAATTACTTAATCATGTTTTGAGCATAGCAAGGGAGTGTTTTGTACTACAAAGTAATTATATTAATAATGTGGTTTACTCTAAATTAATACATGATGAATTTTCAAAACACAGAACACAAGACTGAGAATTTAAAGACAAGTTAAGGAAGATACAACTGCACCACCAAAACTACCCATTTCTTTATATGTATGGGGACCTTATAAAAGCATCCACATTAAAAGAGTTATTTATTCCATAAAGATTATAAATCTGAAATGTGTTTGGATCAGAGGCTGCCTCAGGAAGGACATGATAACAGCCATATACAGACCTCTGAATGTAGATGTGCTTTTTATTGTCTACCCTGTGATAATAGCACTTTGACAATTCCATTCTATCTTGTTTTGTGAAGTACTTCTTTGTGCATTTATATGAGTCTATATTAGAATGCTGAAACCTCACTTACGTGAAAACCTGAAAGGCCGACACATACACAGCAAACCGCAAGAACACAGAACGTCCTTAAGCATGAAATTCAAAATATCGCATTGCCATAGTTGGCCAACTCCACCATCCGCTATGTACTGCCTACCCAAACAAAATAAATATGAATGTATTAATATATATGCACTTACCTTAACCTGCACTCTAACCCTAAGGTCAGTAACTATTGCACATTTACGTTAGGGAACTACACTGGATAAGGGAATCTCCTACTGACGTTTTACCTCACTAAACATGGTGTGGACAATTATGACGATCTGGTATTTTGAATTTCGCTCCTAAGGACATTCGGTGTTCATGTGGTTCGCTGTTTATATGTCGGCCTTTCAGGATTCACATAAGTGAGATTTTGTCATTCTAATATAGACCCCAATTATACTACTAATAATATTACTAATTGAAATAAAATTTTTAAGAGATAATGAAAAATTGAAGTAAATTGATTAAAAGAATAAAATATTAATTTTGAAAGCAGGTCATGTAGAAATGCTTGTTAGTTCAATATCAGTTCAAATTCATTATGACGTGCTGTCTATCCAACAGTAATTGCAAGAAAACAGAACATTTTGAATATAAAAACATGCATGTAAGTACAATTGTGTAATAATAAAAAAAGGTAAGAAGTGAGTTTTCAGTTTTGCCAAATACATGCTGGAGCTATTAGGTGATGATGCTGGATGTAAAGTCACACAGGTAGTTAAACTTCTTCAATAACACAGAACAAAATACAGAACAGAAATAATAAGTTATGGTCACTAAGTATCCAATGGGCATCTTTATTTTTTTCAGTTCTGAGGAAGTGAAACAAATACGTCTGAATGCCATCTGCATAACCGTGATGTTTTAACCTGTAACCCTATAAAAGGGCACACATTCATAATATATGCAGTGAGCAATACACATGATAGAACATGTGTGCTTGCAAAGAAGTGCACTGGAAGTATTGCATACATGTGTGTGTAGTCCTTTTTCATACATGCATTCATAAGACAAGAGATTTCTGTGTAATAAAATAATTCTAGGTTATCCCTGCATATGTGTCATTTCCATATTGTGTCACTACATACCTTATTTATTTTCTTCTGAAGACTTAACATTTCAATATACAGGCCTCTCTTGTTGAGTGGCCAGTTATTTGTTTATGTCATTTTGTATCCTTACCAGAAGTAATCCATAGTCCTGAAATGAATGCCTGGGGTACATGTGTACACATTGATATAAGTCTCTCCTTCAACCAAATCATTGAAAACATTGGTGATACTTCACCTCACTGAAATGTTACCATATTGGCAACTACAATGCTTGGAAGGAGGTAGGCAATTTCAAAGAATAAAAATACCATGGAATTCAGAAAGACATTTTTGTGATGTGGAAACCTGAACCCCAAAGGTTTCCACTTCACAGTGAGCCTGGACAATTCAAAAGCTACACATGCTATGGTTTTGCTCTGGAAGTTGCCATAGCACAGGGACCAGCCTTGTTGGAAAACTGCATGCAAATTTTACAGTTCATGGGAGCAGAAATTATTGATGTGCTCTCCTGAATAAATGGTGCCGTAAGCAGAATAACATAGTAGAATGATCCAGAGAATCACTCTGTCTAGTTAATTTTTTAGGAAGGAGAAAAAAATGAATGCTATTATTTTAAGTGAATGCTATCTAAAATGCAGTGTTCACATATTCACTCCTATTAAGTTGTCATAGCTCATACTATAGCTACAAGTAGATGCCATGGACCTGTGGCTGTGGTGTTGTGTGTGTGTGTGTGTGTGTGTGTGTGTGTGTGTGTGTGTGTGTGTGTGTGTGTGTGTCTGTGTGTGTGTGTGTGTATCTGTGTGTGTGTGTGTGTGTGTGTGTGTGTGTGTGTGTGTGTGTGTGCATGTTTAAGTGTTTGCCCTTGAGGAAGTATATCTAGGGATGAAGTATCTCTGAACATCTGTACGTGTATGTGTTTGTCTGCACATATGCATGTGTGTGTGTATGTGTGTCTGTGTGCACTTGAATGGGCTGGTTGGGAAAGCACTAGTGTAGTCAGGTCTAACAGTGCCATGTTCTATTCAGAGACATGGCAATTAGCCATTTATGAGGTGTGTCTTGTCACTACTAACCTCCTGCTCTCACTAATTTATGGTGCTCCCATCTTTACTAACCTCCAGGTATCACAAAAAGCAAAACTTGAACAATGCTATAATAAACTGACTAAATTTGCAGCAAATAACTGTGTAGCTCTAAAAATTATATTTTGTTTAGAACTGCACCATCAACTAACATATACACAGCTCCTTACCAACTATAAAATTATACAGCATCCATCTGTTTGTCTGCCATTAAATACCATTCTACACAACTGTGTTTTCCCACTGTAATTATGTTCCAGTAACCAAAAACTCTTCTCTGTCTACAAACCTATCAAATCTGCTGGGCATGGTCTGTACTAATACCATGTTGTTAAGGCATAGCACTCCTTATCTATATCCATCACGTCAATACCCTCCCTCCAGTCCGTTAAAACTGTTCTGAAAACTTTCTATCCAAAATCTGTCTCTGTTGTTGCTCAAAAACCCCAAGATAAACTCTCTCTCTCTCTCAATACAAACAAGTACTTGTCCATATTTTACATCTCCTTACTCCCACTTCTTCACTCACATCCATAGTTCAATCAATTTCTCAACCCTAACTGCCCATCTAAATATGCTATAGCCACGTTTTTTTCTCCTACTTCATATCACAATTTTTGTTTGTATTATACTCGCCTTTAATTCCTTTAAACTGGCTAAACTTTCTTCAAGTATTAAATCATTATCATATAAGTTATAACTGTTTCTTAACAAATGTATTCGTATTCTCCGGGATTCATAAAGCTTGCGCCAGGTGCAGGCATAGCGTTAGCGTTCTAACACCAAATATGGCCGCCGAGCGATCCAGGCACGAACTGTTCCCATGTGCACTACCTGCATAGGCTACGCTCGTACAAACCCCTGTATGCTAATTACCCCATGTGCAGCAGTGTTGCATGCAAATGAAGGTATGTAGTGATCCAGGAAGTGGTGCAGGTGTAGTGTAAGTATGCAGAAATGTAAACCGTAGAAAATGGTTTACATTTTTGCAAACATAAAATCGGAGCCATGACAGCCAACCAAATACATGTATTATATTGTTAATATATGCCAATGGCTAAATATATAGCCATGGGCATAAAACAACATGTACAAAATATAAAATTACCATTTAATATTTAATATTTAGTTTCCCATATAAACAAACACATTCAAAAACTGAGAAAACTAATAATCTCATGAATATCAAAACTAGCCCTAAGTGGAGACATCCACCCCAACCCTGGCCCTACCACCTCCAACCCCAATCCTCATAATCAGAATAGAAGCCACAACTTCTCCCATATTACAGCCAATAGAAAGCCAAGTGACTTCCTTCTACTAAGCCTAAATATTAGAAGTATATCCAACAAAGTCCATGAACTCCATGCCACCATAGACTTATACTCCACAGATATAGTCATCCTGACAGAAACCTGGCTAAAATCTCACATTACCAGTGAGCCAATACTCCCTACAGGTTACGGCATACTAAGAGTAGACCGGCTAAACAAAAAAGGAGGTGGTGTAGCTATAATATTTAAACAGCATCTAAACATCGAGATCTTAAAATCATCAGCTCCACAAATAGGCAATGAAGAAATAATATATACCAACCTCAAAATTAACCAAAACAAAACTATCAACATAATTGGATGCTACTTCCCACCTGGCCAAAACATCCCTCCACTAGAAAACCTCCTCAGCTGGTCTACCCACCATCTCCCCAAGAAACTATCATCTTAGGTGATTTCAATATTGACTGGCAATCCTGTTCTGGCAACAATCCAACCCATCATGTACACCTTCATGGCTTCACCCAACTAGTCCAGTCACCAACAAGGATAAATAAAAACTCCAGCAAGCACACTACCCTGGACTGGATACTAGTCAGTAAGAACCCCCAGTCATATATAACAGGCTGCTTATCAGATAGCCTCAGTGATCACTCCCCAACATTCCTACTCAAAAAATACCTGTACCAAGCTAAACCTGTCATCTATTGTCAAATACGTAAAAAATAAACTTATCCCACTCACGTTCATCTCATCCCTCAAAGAATGTAACTGGCGGGCTCTAAAGTACCTCAGTCTAGATGACGCAGTTGAATTTTTTACTACTACCTTCCTGAACATCCTTAATTACCATGCCCCCATAAGATTTTCCAGAACCAAAGCACAACCCTCCCCATGGCTACAGAAAACCACTAAGTCAGAAATGAAAAACAGGGATAAAGCCTGGGAGCACTGGCGCAAAACCAAAAGTCTGCAGCTAGACAGAAATTCCTAGAACTACGCAATAGAGTCAAAAAGCTAATAAAATGGGACAGATTCCAATACTACCAGTCTGCCCTAGACTCCTCACAACACAGCCCCAAACAATTCTGGTCCTCCATAAACTCCATCCTCCACCCAGGTAAAGTCAGTACCCCTCCTCCTAACATCGCTCACTCCTCAGAAAATATTGCTACCTCATTCAACACACATTTCACCCAAACCATACTATCACTAGCTAAACAACACAACCCCCCTCCCCTCCCCTCCAACCCACACCTTCAACTAGTAATCTCCCCACTGCCTTCTCTTTTCCTCCTGTACCTACCTCCAACATAAAAAATCTCTTAACTAAATTTAAACCCACCAAATTAGCAGCAGACAACCTCCCAAGTGAATACTTACAAATCACAGCTGATGCTCTGGCCTACCCAGTGTCCATCTTGATTAACCGATCTCTGTCAGAAAGTTACGTTCCCACATTGTGGAAAGTCTCATATATAATCCCCCTCCACAAAGGTGGACCCTCTGCAGAACTAACCAATTACCGCCCCATAGCTATTCTCTCTCCACTCTCCGAAATACTAGAGAGATGCATACACTCTCAGGTCTCACACTACCTCCTTACTAACAACCTCCTTTCCAGTACTCAGCATAGTTTCTGACCAAACCATAGCACCACCACTGCCTTACTCTCCTTTACTAACACTATCCTTCAGCATAAAAACAATGGCTATCTCTCCTCTGCTACCTTCCTAGACCTATCTAAAGCATTTGACATGGTCCCACACAAACAACTTATCTCTGTCCTCAATAACCTATCCTTCTCACAATCAGTCACCAACTGGTTTCAGAGTTACCTGTCTGACCACCAGCAATCCGTTGTATGGCAGAATGACATATCTCCCCAACTACCTGTCTCCATAGGGGTTCCCCAAGGATCCATCCTTGGACCCCTACTTTTCTCTGTTTATACCAATAATCTAGCCTCTGCCACCAAACATGGCACACTCATCCAATATGCAGATGACTCGACCATCATCTGCTCAGCCCAGTCCCTACCCAAACTGCAAAACGTCACACAGGAAGCCTTTTCCTCTGTTGAAACATGGTTATCCGATGCCCAATTAATACTCAACCCAAACAAAACTAAACTACTCATCTTCCAACCCACCAAACATACTCAAAACAACTCTCACTTTAACATCACAGCAAAAGACAACACCACTATATACCCAACTGAACACACCAAATTGCTAGGAGTGGAAATAGACAATAAACTAAAATTTGACATTCACATATCCATGACCATAAAAAGTCCACAAAAACTAGGAGCATTATACAGAAATAAAAATTTCTCACGAAACCAGTAACGATTTCATTAGCAAATTCCCACCTTATCTCCAGCCTACTTTATGCCTCTCCAGTATATACCAACCTAAGGCAGTGTGATCTAAACAAGCTAGAGACCTGCTACAACAAAATCACCAAATTCGCCACAGGGGCATCCTACCATAGTCACCACTGTCTCTCACTTGCTGAACTGGGCTGGCTTGAACTCCCTCACCTCGTTCAGTGGTATCAACTCTCACTCACCCACAAACTAGTAAACCATCCACTAAATGTCCCATCCCTCCAGAATCTATTCCAACCCTATCGCACCACAAGGCCACTAAGATCCAGCAACAAAAATCACTTGCAGATCACTAAAGCCAATAACTCTGCTGGTGAAGCACTATTCTCTTGCGCCATAGCCAAATTATGGAACTCACTCCCACCCACAATTACCTCCATACCATCATGCACCAACTTCAAAACTTTATTAAAAGCGCACCTAAAACATTCTGGCTATGCCCTTGCAACTCCCACTCTAATATCACCCACCCCATCCAACCACTACCTTTCTTTCCACTCCACTAACTATCTTGATGATAGCAATCTCAGATGCTCATAAGCCTAGTACTAATTATACAGCAGGAACTTCTCATTATTACATTTGGTAATGCCTGTTATGTACTTCACATGTAAAGATTCTAGTTGTCTACTGATGTACTATGTTCTTCATCTGTAAATATGTTGTAAGTAATTTCTATGTTAAATTGTTAATCGCTATGTAATCCAATATAACTACTGTCTGTTTATTTTAACTGTGGAGCTTTTCTCCCCGGGCCTCCGCTGAAAATGGACCCACGTCCAATCGGACACTCCTGGTCAACAAATTTAAATAAATAAATAAATAAAATAAATAAATAATAAATATATATAGTCACACTATCGCGACTTGGAAGTGCAGGGTAGCGGCGCACACAGGGGATCGCAAGGAAAACATAAAAGTATAGAATAAAACTGCAATGTAACACATATCATGATTTCCCCATAATAGTCAATGGCAGGCATGCTACACCATACCATGGCACAAGGGTTGCTAAGAGGCTGTCACAGTGTTATGCGTGGTAGCTAGGAATTAGTAGGTAATGCCATGCAAATGAGAGGAGTAATAGTGAATCACAGATTACCCGCTTGTGTAAGGATGCACCTCACAGTGTAGCGTGCCCTTGAGATAAAGATGACATCAAGAGAGGGGTGTGTCGCCATTGCTGTAAGCACATTGGAGCATTGCTAAATTGGTTTGCCCCTAGCTAGGCAAAGCTGCAGGATAGGGTGTGTTGATCTGGCCATAGCTTTGCTTAGCTGAGAGTACACAAAGTAACCGAGTATGCATGTGAACGGAGATGAAAAACGTGCAGAAACTCAGTAAACGGGTTTGAGTGGTATGCACTGCAGCTGAAACAGGAAGGATATAGGAAAGAAACAAGGAAATGCTGCAGCAGGGAAATTGGAGTACAAATGACTATTTAACACCTAGGAGCCTACAGTGGGCCATTGACAACAGCTAACAAGGCTGCAAGCAGCTACCTGCAGAACAGGAAAGGAGAGGGGCTGTACTGCAAAGAAAACAGTAAAGTGTCAAAGCAGAACAAAGCCGATTTGCAGTATATCAGCTACAAGACACATTTTGCCATGACTGGGTAGGGAAAGTACAAAACAAGAAAGATGGCAGGTGGATGCATGCCTGATAATGTGAGGGGATTCAGGTTTAAAAGTGAATTAATGGGCAACAGATTAATCATGGCAGGCAAGCATATCTCCACAGTAAAGGCCCCACACTTGCAGTACTCATTGTAAAACCCATAATTAAGACATGCTTCAGCTGGAATAGCTCATACACACCCAGTGACATCAGTAGCATCCATAGCACAATAGTATAAAGTGTGAAAGCACCTAACACACATTTGTGTATTCCTATACACTCTGTACCAGTGGTGTATACAGACGGGGAACTTTTAATATGTACATGTTAGGGGCTGCCATAGCTTTGATCCACCAGCATGTGTTGGAGACTGAAGGTGGTGTGGAGGATAATGCACATGACCACCTCAGGCACCAGAGGAGGAGGAGAGTGTTCAGACCCAGGGTAACCTACCAGGGGCTACATGATCTGGAGATAGTAGAGCATTACAGGGTGGACAGGGACATCCTACAGCAACTTGTGGAGCTGTGCTGGCCACGCCTTAGAGCCAGAACAAACAGAGGGGAACCCATCTCAGTGGATATGAAGGTATGTGTAAGCCTGAGAATACTAGCTACAGGTACCTTTCAAAGACCAACTGGGGATATCATGGGGATCTCACAGGCATCCACATCCAGGGTACTACACCAGTTCCTGGATGCCATGTTACCACATGCCAATGAACACATATACTTCCCCCAAATGCAGGAGGAGTTGGCCAGCAATATACGTCTCTTCCACCATATGGCAGAATACCCGGAGGTACTGGGTCCAATAGACTGCACACACATACACATCAAGTTACCACCTGCTGAGCAGGGTAGGCACTACATAAACCACAAGGGATACCCCTCCATCAACTGCCAGGTTGTGTGCAATGCCCAGAGCATTATCATGGATATGTGTGCTGGCAGCCCTGGAAGCTATCACGACTCCCACATCTGGCATGCCTCACAGCTGTATCAGTTATTTGCCAGAGCTGACATCTCAAATGGCCACCTGGTGGGGGATGCTAGATATGCACTGGAACCATGGATGATGACTCCCATCAGAAATGCACACATACCCATGCAGGAACGCCATAATGAGGCACTCACACAAACCAGAATCATCATAGAGTGTGTTTGGGATGCTGAATTCACGGTTCTGTTGCTTGGACATATCTGGTGGAGCCTTGCAGTACTCTCCAGGCACGTGTGCCCACATCTTCATAGTATGTGGCATGCTACACAATATGGTCCTGCAGAAACAGCTGCAACAGGGACAGAATGGTGAAGGCCCTCACAGCCCACCACCATTGCCAAGGGCCCCACAGGCACAGAGGTACTCAGACCACAAACACCCTGAGCCAGCCCCAGTAGGCAGATGGAGGCATGCCCAGTATGCCCATGCCTTGGCAAAGAGGGAACGTATAGCACACACTGACAGTGTAGGCACCTAGGAACTGACACCTTTCTCCACCTGCACACACAGTAAAAATGGATGGCACACACACAAGACTACGTGTAAATTGTCATGTATAGGCAGTCTACTGTGTGCATCCAACATAGGCAGCCCTCAACTATTGCACACACAACTGCCATTGACACAAGGTAAGTCAACATCTGAACAGTAAATTAAGCTATCAAAAAGTGCTGATACTGTATGTATAGATTCATAAGTAGGTACTTGGCCAACTACCAGAGGCCATTCATAAGCCCAGCCAAAATGTGTCATCTTTTGCCACCCCATTGATTCATTAACTGTCCCTCTGTAGAGCAGAGCCAATGGTGGGATCCCTGGGGTGCATCTACTGTTCCCCATCCACTCTTCAAGGTTTCTCTTGCAGGGTGATAGTGAGGGGCTCTGTATAATGTAGTTAGGGATGTTGTTCCAAAGTATGGAGAGTGTCTGTGAAAGGAATCCATCCCTCCAGCATCTTCCAGTTTTTGTTGTGGCAAGGTTCAGCTCACTACAGTGTGTGGCTCACTGTGACATGGATTCCCATAGGTGGAGCATATCCATTACTGAGTTCGACATGGCTGTGTTGGCCAGCAGAGATCATCTCTGGGTAAACGAGATGCCACTGAGTAAAGCAGGAGTTTATTCAGTCTGGCTGCATAGTCCATATGTTGGAGGCCAGTATTCCCCTTGGCGAGGTACATTTGTGGATGTCCCAGCTGTTGGAAGTGTCTTCTGAGGTACATCCCAAATGGGTTATTATACCCTGTGATGGGACTGATGAGTAATGAGTAGAGGAGCACTATAACCCCAGTATGTCTAGATGGGAACCCTTTAGTAATCAGATGGCCTACTTAGAAGATGTCCTAACTACTTTGGAAATATGATTGTCAAAGGTGAGATCATTATCTACCTTAGTACAGATACCCCTTTTCCTCGTCCATATTAAATTGGCTGCCACTTATGTGTTAATATGTGGGTACTTAATATTCCACAATGGAATGACCATGCAGTTAGTGGCACTTGGCTGGAGGCCATGACGTTGCCACACTGTGATGGTCTCTGTGAGGCCACTTGAGGGATGTCTGTGTCAGCTGGACTATCAATCATAGCTCCTAGTTCACAGTAATTGCCAAACATGGTCTGCCGTGGTCCACCTGTGTTTGCCTGTATCTCTGAGAAGTATATGCCAAACAGTAGGGCTCCCAGGACTGAGTCCTGTGGGACACCAGGTGTGACTGGTAAAGAGTTGGACCTGGAGACCGCTAGTCGCACCATGTGGGTTCTGTGTGTAAGCCTGTTGGCAACCCAACCTGTGATGTATGGGTGTATGTACAGGCTGGTGTGTTTATCAATAATACCTGAGTGGGGCATGGTGTCAAAAGCCTTGGCGAGATCCAGGTAGTATGTGTGAGCCACCTCTCTCGTCATCTAATGTCTTGGTGACTATATGTAAGACGTCAAACAGGTTCAGTAGGCATGAACTGCACTCAACCATGCTGACCTGATTTGGGTCACGTGTTCAGAGTTTACCAATGTCTTTGTTAATGAGTGCCATGAGGATGCGATCCATACCATTGCAGACCAGGCTAGTCAGGCTTATGGGATGGTAGTTACCATGGTCAGTTGTGATTCCACCTTGATGGAGTGGAATAACTGTTGCCACGCACAATTGTATGGGCATGTAGCCTGTGGAGAGGCTGAGGTTGGAAAGCTTAATTAGGTGGGGGGTCAGATTGTCTTGTACAGTTTGCAAGATGTAGTATGGGACAAAATCTGCCTCCACTGACACTGTGTTCTGCTGTTAGAGAGGGCCATTTCCACCTGTGTGTCTCTGATGTGTGGGATACTGTACCTTTCGTGTAGTGTTGTGGGGTCTTTAGGGGGTGAAGTATGAACTGAATGTATCTGCAAGAATGTTGGCGACATAAGTAGGGTCAGCATATTTTGTGCTATATTTCACCGGCACAGTGCAAATCTGTGTGTCACCACTTAGATCCTTGACATAGCAAAAGAAGGCTTTGTGGTTATCTTTAGAATCCTTGCGTATTTTCCTGCTGGTGTTAGTGTTGGATGATATCATGAGGGACCTAAGTATCATACTAATAGTGGTCACAGATGTCTGCCCTTTGTGGGATTTGCTGTTTGTCTGGAACACTGTCCTACTTCTGTAGTATAGCCTGTTTATGGCAGAGGTCCACCAGACTGGTGTCATTGTCTAGTAGGAGTGAGTCTTGGTTTACCAGTGATGGCACAATCCATACATCTGTGTAGGTGCTTATAGATTGCATTTGTTTATCTGTCTTGAGTAGTGTTTCCCCTTAGCGTGGGGTCTGCAAAGCACCCCATCCCTGTCAATAGTATTGTAAATTTAGCTGTAGGAAAGGTATACACTGTGGTATCTGTGGGTGGGGGAGATGCTTGGGCATGGAAACAGTGAATAGTTCATGGTCAGATCTAACAAGTGACAGATTAACCTCTGCTGTGGTGCACCTATTGCCCATGTTGGTGATGACCACTTCAAGTAGGTTTCCACCCCTCTTTAGGGAGGTTACCACCTGATACAAGGCATATGAGGTGATAAATCCCAGGAAATGCTGGGCCTGGAAGTGAGTACTGGAGTAAGTTTCCCAGTTAATGGCATGGTAGTCAACATTAACCAATGCCAGGGTGTGCGTTAGGACTGTCATGTTCTCCACTGTCTCCAGGTAGGTGGAGTGGTGGTCCTAGGTCATGGAGGGTGATCCAAAGCAGGCCACAGTTTACATTGTAGTTGTGGCTGATGTTAGCTGCACATGGATGATCTCAAAGGTATCATGCTGCCCCACTAACCTGGAGGTGTAGGTATCCCTGATGAATATAGATACACCCCCTCCATGTCTGCATCCGTCCATGTTCTGTGGCTGAAATGTGTGGTATGGGTTGTAGTCTGGTAGTGCTGGTGTGCTCTCAGGAGCCTTAAGACAGATCTCAGTTACTGCACAGATGTTGACGTTGTCCATCCTGAGGAGTGCTGTGAGTGCATGCATGTTGTGATCACAACCGCTGGTGTTGAGTAGCATACACTTCATTGATTTTGCTATTGTGCTGTTTACGGAGCTGGTATTCACCTTTGAGACTATCCTAAATAAGGCACCACTGGGGCACCAATAGCCTTGGCCAGTATTCCAAAGCCTAAGGCTGACACATAGGCCAGTATGGTATTGTTGCATGCATGTTTCCCATCTGTGCTTGTTTTTCACCTCTCCTCCAGATAACATACTAGTAAGCAATAGAAAGCCTTAAACTTATACAAGTCTTCTAGTTTCCAAGATAGGCTTTTGGAGTTACTACTTATCAGTTTTCTGTATGTTCTTGCTGTACTTAACTTTCCTGACTACATGGTGATTCCTCTCTGTATATTGTGATCTGAAAGTCTGTTTATTCACATATTATGGCTGTGATGGCCTGCACTTTAGAGGTTCACAGATAGCCTACTACATATGTGCCCAAGGGCAATTAGAAACATAGCTACAGTGTGTTGGCTTTCACCATTGATGAAGCTACTGTCAACCATAGCCAATGAAGCAATTCTAGGCAGAGTTGCTGGAAGCTGTTGAAGATTGGGGTTGTGGAGGGTGATATGAGCACTTAGTGATCTAAAGAAGGCATGTTAATGTGACAATTCAACACCATTCAATTTCCCCAACAGGTCTCGCAGCTATCAAACTGGACAGGCTCCTTCACCCCCTGGCTGTATGGTTTTGGGATACATGATCCCAGAGGTGTATATTCTGTTACAGATTCATGCAACAAGGTTTCCCTTGAAGTGTGTCAGTGAGGGGCTATGCCTAATGTAGTTAGGAATGTAATGTATTGTCTCACAGTACATTTGCTATATGTTGTTATTTCAAGAGTAAGTAAAGCTCAGTGGGTCTGGGGGCCTCCGCCCTTTGCTTAGACAAGCTTACACATAGAAATCATCTAAATAGGAAATAGGCAGAAGCAACGTTAATGTCAACAGTGTAATGGCCACAGCATCTGCATAGTATCTGTGCATTAGAGGTCCCAACCCCAATAAAGGCAGGGATGTTTATCATGTTCAAAAGTATACCTTAACCACAGCTTGCATATATAGGTAGTAATCATCTGTATAATAAACATTCAAAACACTCATATAAACCCATGTGTATTGGAGAGTACAGTCAACAGAGAATGTAATGTTATGTAAGCACATAAGGAGATGTTACTTCACTAACATGTATATATCCTGAGTAGTTAGCGGATTTGGCCATGTTTGCGTGCACAGATTATACTTTGCAAAGCTTGTTTAACTGTGTTTAACCATTGCTATAATGTCACACAAACACTTTTAAACATGTTTACAACTGCTTAAATGAGCCTTATTCTGGAGTAAACATCACTATTAAAGCATCGCAGGTGTTGAACCCTGGACCATGCACACTATAGTCATGGGACTTACCACTAAGCCATCTGAGGCGTATACATGTTTCATGGTCTTGAGACTACACCTTATACCATATGCATTCCACTGTAATGATCACAAATGGGACAGTCAGTTTACAGTACATTGTAATGCACTCTAGTTTATGAGCCAACACATTCCAGTCTACATATGTATTACTGTTACAAATTAATATATATATATATATATATATATATATATATATATATATATATATACTTGTCAGTGATGTCTGCACGTAGATGTGTGGATATATATATATATATATATATATATATATATATATATATATATATATATATATATATATATATATATATATATATATATATATTATACAGTTACATCAATAGCCATACATATAATCATCTATGAACACACTTCGTGAAACAGAAGAACTCCAAAGGAATTGAAGTGTACACAAAACACATGCAGCTCTGGTATTACAACTATTAATATTAACCTAATTCACCGTAGAAGGGATGGTTGTTGTGTATGTGAAGATTGTGGTGGAGTAGGAATGATGGGTAATGAAATAATGCATCAAGGAGGGCCTGGGTCAGATGTTTAATAAGTGAACTGGAGAGGTATACATGGAGTATGGGGACAATATAAAAAGGACACAAAACAAGAACCTTTCTCATTCATAATACACCCTGTCATGTCACATTGCAACACCTAATTTCAAAAACATATGAACAATAACATGTATCATACATATGTACACCAACTGACTGTCACACTTGTTTTCAGTAGTGAGGAATGCCTGTAGTAAAATGTGTATTCTAAACACCATAAAATTTGTACATACCTCAGATGCCTTAGTGGTAAAGTCAGTGGCTGTGGTGCTCATGGTCCCGGGATCAAGACCTGCAAGGGCTGTTAAGTTATTCTGAGGGCCAGAATAAGGGCTGTTGGATTCAGGTGGATTAAAGCACTCTTAAGCAGTTGTAAGTGGGTTTCCATGGGTTTGCGCGATGGTAAGCGGTGCTGAAACACGGTAAATGGAGAAGCGCTTCACAGGTTTAACCTTTGCTTAATGTCGTGCAGACCATGGGCAAACCTGCTTATAACAGTTTAATTGTGCGTTGTTCACACTTTCCCTACCAGTACTTACTCTGAGATGTAAATTAATAACACCTTCCAGGATTAGAACCCTCAACCATGTACCCCGTCCACAGAGTAACCTTACACTAAGCTACCTGAGATGTACCTATCACAGTTGTGTATGCAGACAGGTTAAAACACAAAAGGGAGGAATGTGCTGAAATTGGACAACCAGCCATGTACCCAATGAAAGGTGTATGCTCATATATAGATATATAGAGAGTGAGAGATACACAGAGACATGTCAATATATACAGATCTGCATATATATGTAGATAAATAGATAAGTTTAAAACATCTATACATCTATGGAGGTACAGATACACATATGCAATAATATATATATATATATATATATATATATATATATATATATATATATATATATATATATATATATATTCACATACATACATCTGTGTAGACAGCATCCGAAGTGTTCATATCTGAGTATAACATGGACCATAGCAATCACACATTCCGCCCCCCCAAACAATATGAACATAACATATGAAGAGTATATGCCAATACGCTATTACAAATAAGTTCTATGGACACAGTCACCAACACAACTGCAAAGACTGCAAATATCCATGACAAAAATACACAGACAGCTTTCATTTTGCTAAACTTTATAACATTCTAGTGTATTGCCAAAAGGATTCAAGGATTACAGTGCCTGCATGCTATACAGGATGCATTTAACAGTGCCTTAACAAATCAGCCTGCAATTACCATAGTATTAGTCCACTAAGGGATAGGTGTTCACATAGGGAAAGAGCACCCACACACATATAGACATTGTATAAAAGGGGTTCCTATACACCTGCATATGCTATGTACACCCACCAACATCTACCCCACAACCAAAATAATTTCATCAATGCATACTGTCATACCATAACCAATTATTCAACTACTGTACATCAGCTGAAACATTAACATACCTGGACACAGACACACTAACATGTCCCTGTGTGAAATAGTTGCTATTATACAATTGAACAGCTGCTGATGTTATAGGGTTTGTATGAACTAATCCCGTTTCAGAGGGTTGAAATGTTTGTACATCAGGAAGTGTTACCGGGTACGGATTATCAGCACAGTATGATACACAGTAACACCAAACTAAATATGTCTGGTAAGCACACTGAAAATACCCTAACATTATATGCATAGCTATGCAGCCTTGAGCTGGTCAAACAACCTGGCCAGACTGAAACATATGCAAAAATATTAGGTACAGACAGATCCTGCACAAGTAGCAATGTTCAGAAATATAACAGCAGTACTCACATTTAGATCAAATCCTCTAGGCATTACACACAATGTATTACTGTTCATCTCCATACAATTGTTGCAATAGATTCCAGACAACACTTCCAGGATGTCTTCCTCACAAGTAAGGCAAAGGGACAACACCCAAGTGGAGTACTCAGTTATACTCCACTGTTGCCATGGTATTGGCTAAGGCAGTATCAGCGCAGCTGATCTGCATATAATTAGCTACTTAGGAACACAGATAGATTATCAGGATAGTACATGTTGCTGATCTGTAACTATAAAAGGTTGCCTTGTCACACATTCAAACCATCTGTATCTACCTGTAGGACAATACAAAACACTGAAACACGAACCGAAAATGAACATTATTCTAATCAATAACACCTCCAGTTACTAAGAAGGTGTGTATAACATGCAGTATGTCTGTGTATGTAGTCCCTGTTCTGTAAGACTTACAGTGTAATCAATGCATATAGTGGAAAAAGCTATCTTGTAGCGATGTATTGTTGAGCAGTAGTAATGCTTGTAGTATTCTATGCTGGTCCTCTGTAGTATCGTTTGCAAGCAATAACAGCTGTGCATGTGTACATGTTATGCAAATGTGTAGTGATCCTTGTTACAGGGCTGGTCCTCTCTAGTATTGTTTGCAAGCAATAACAGCTGTGCATGTGCAGATGTTATGCAAATGTGTAGTGACCCTTGTTACAGGGCTGGGTGAAATGGCTATGTGCACACCTACATAGAGTGGATATTGAGAGTAGAGACACACTGGTTGAACTACCAGGTTTGTGTAGCCTAACCTTTCATTGCCAACTTAACAGCCGCTTGCACATACTGTATGTAAGGTAGTGCACAGTACTGGTAATAAAACAGGTTGCATATCATCTTTAACTCCAGTTAAAAAAAAAATACCAATCTCTATAGTTTTTCTTTTATATATATATATATATATATATATATATATATATATATATATATATATCTATATATATATTTTTTTTTTCTCTTTATTCTCTATATGTTGTTTGTTCTTAGCTCAATTCCACTATAAGACTCTATACAAGCCTCTCACATGTACAGTCTGAATAATGTATTATAACTCATGTTACTATTGTATATATTTTATTATTTGTTACTACCTATGCTCGGAGCTTTTCTCCCTGGGCCTCTACTGAAAATGGACATATATCCAGTTAGACTAGCCCAGTCAACAAATGTAAAATAAAATAAAATAAATAAATAAAAAAAATAAAACATCTGCAGTAGGAGTGTAAGATGTAGGAGACTGCTGCCCATGTATAATAGCTGCTTCATAGGTGATGGCTTACACTATCTGATTATATCCTGATCATGTTGATAGTGGCATCAGGGTCTATTGATACATGACTCTGTTTGGAGAGTGGGTGTCTGTGCCCAACAGAGCTCATGCTCCTGGTGGATATGTGAGTATATAAACAGAGAAGGGAACAGACCTGTAGACACTTGCATCATCTGTAATCAACTAACAGGATGTGATGTGCTCCTCAGAGGAGGATTGCTGCTAAAGGTAGCTACAATATTTCTGTAATAGCCAGTGTTGTCACATCCATAACACAAACATTTACATGTGAGCATCACTGTCTAAAACATCTTCATAAGCAATAAGTAAACTAAATGCAGTACTTGGTACTTGTAGTACTGAATACTCATACAGGCATGTCCACTAGTCAGCTACTTTGTTGTATCTTTCGGCTTTTCCCGGTTAGGGGTCGCCACAGCGGAACTCCAGTCCACTAATGATTGGCAGTAGATTTTTACATACCGAGTTGCCAGCCCTGATGCTCAACCTTCAACGAAGGTACACCCATTCACGCATGTCTCCATACAGAAGATGCTTTAGCTGAGAATTGAACAGGACAATGTCTTACTGTGAGGCGACTGTTTACTAATGTCAGCTTTCTATATGTGGCCATCCTGGGGGAATGTAATCTCTATGCCATGTACACTGCCAAACCCACCTAACACCACACCCCACACATTGTTTGGGATGCAGCCACAGGGGTAAGCTGGAAGGCAGCCCAGTCTACAGCCATGACTGGACTTGACAGTCATGAGGTGTAGGTTAATACATTCATCCCATCATGGCAACCAACACATACCCTTACCAGAACACAATAAGGACACCCACACACACTACCAGAAATCACACACATTCACAGATGATTCTAAGTATCTGGCCAAACAAGTGACCCCCAAGCTGGAAGAGACAGACAATGAAATACACAAACTGTATGACATAGTTTGCATAATTGTGCCACACCTCAGAACACGTGGCCGGAAACATGCCTGACAGTACTTATTTGTGAATGAAAACTCTAGCACTATGTTACACACAAACCTATACTAAGGCATACATACTGTCAGCTGCCTGTCTGCCATGATTAGCCACATACCCATATACTCTGACCACATTTTCAACTATACACATGGCTCTGGCATATTCCATGTTGTTGTGCAGGACCTGTGATGCAGTAGCCTGGACTGCATGGAAACACATGTAGGAACCTTCAGGTCTTGTAGCCCATGCAGGTATGTCCCAAGGCCTGGGTAGCATTCTGCCATTGGCCAGAATGATACTGCAGTACAGGGGCTAAAGGATTGTATTCCACAATTGTCTAATGCAGTGGTGCAAGTCAAAGGGTATCCAGTATCTGTCTGCCTCAGATAATATGGTTGTCAAACCATAATGCTTTGACAAACAAGGCCTGCACCTGTCACCCCTGGAAATCTGGATACTGCCTAGGGCTCATGCTTCCCCTATCATGCCTTCATCATGCACAGTTCAAGTGAAGGTCCACTGCTGTTATAGGGACAGCCAAGCAATAAACTGCAGGTCTCTCTTCACAATGATACGTCAGAAACACTATATGGTCACACATATATCAATCCCTAACATGGAGAACATGTCTGTGCAATGGCTGAGACATGTTTCAATGCTCTGGAGAGCATACTTGCATGACCATTTTATAACACATACCTTACCTCTTGCCCATTATCCTTTATTGGAACACACTGGCTGCAGATGTTTCCATATTCCTGAAGGATATGTACACCCCCACGCTAGTTGCACTTGCATAACTTCAGATGCATTATGCTGAGCAACTACCTTTGTGCCCAAGTCGAATTCAAATTGCATCTTGTGATAGATCACCCACCATGCCGCGGATTTCCCAACTGTCATAATGTGCTGTAATGGGAAAGATTAGGTCTGAGACAGAAAACCATAATAATGGCTACTCTCAACTATTCCATTATGAACTGTGAAGACTCCTCATGTACCAACATCTGCGCTCATTGCGTGTTGGATTCCATCAACCCCAATGACTTGGATCACAGTAGTCACACAAACAGGGCTAACAGAATGCTACAGATAGTCAGTCTCCAATGCCAATGTTATGTATCCTAAGAGCAAAGTGGTGACTGTCATGGCACCCATGCAGATGGACAATGCATGTGCAAATGCTGAATCCTATACAAATGAACCTTAAGCAGTCATATACGTGCAGTGATTGTGCCATTGAAACAGAACCAAGAGTCAACCAAACACAAACAAGAAGGCAAACTGGTGGTACCATGCTTTAAACTGTACACAGAAGGTAGTAACTGTTGCAAGAGTGAAAACACATGAGTGTAGTTGATCCCTGGTCAGCCTCAGTAAGATTCAGATACACCATATAAAACCACACAAAGTTACTGTGAAACTAATCAGCCATATATTATGAGGCCAAGCACAGAGCATTCTATAGCTGTGTCATTAATCATAATGGCAACAAGACCTGCTGTGCTGCACAGCACTATGGCATGGGAAGTACTGCACCTACAGAAATAGCACATGTTCATCCAGATAGGGTCTTAGAGAACCTAAAACCACTCCCACCCCTTCCCAACAGGTACACTTAGTTATATATCCATGTACACTACAGGACCCCTGTAATAACATCTATGCAGGTACAAGCTGCACTCTCTAAAGCCATACATACATACAGCTTTCATGGGACCTGTCAACATCCCAGGGTGTATCCTACACAAATGTAAGAACAATCAGCTATCTACATACGCATCATGTTCAATCATAGCTCCATGTCAGGCTGTGTATGCACCGAATGGTGCACAGCAACAGTTATCACACCCCACAAAGGGGGAGACACCACTGATAATGGGAAATAGTGCACAACTACCCTGCTGAGTCTGGTCTGTAAGGCCATGAATCGAGATCAATGTATTTGATGTACTCAGTACAGATGTAGATGACAGTAGGGTTGATTTACACTGCATATTATGACCTTGCCAGGTCATAGGACACCATCACCCATACTGTGTTCCAGCTACACTCAGTAAACTAGGTGTATATTCCCATGTCACAAGAGTGGTTGGCAACTGGACTGCTAGCAGAACCAACACTACAGAAGGTGTCTGACTAATACATGCACAAAAACCAGTGCCAGCCACAGTAATACAGGGTTCATACTTGGTACTGCCCCTCTTTGTTATCTATACCACACAGACTAACACAGAAGGCATCTGCCTATTGATGTTTGCAAATGACTATGAACTAGGAGTAATAGTTGAATCAATGTGTGCTACATTCAACATACAGAAGGGCCTTTGTGTGTCAGATGTGTGGTATGTGATGTATGGCCACAATCTGACAGCTAAGTATTGCATTGTCATTCCCTATGTTAAAAACCCTGTACCCATGACCTACCACCTAGGCAGCAGGCAACATAATGGCAACTGTGCATGTATGGGATGCAGCTGGACAGTACTCCTTCCTTTGATAGTTACTTCACCACACCAGTCACGTAGTCGCATGTGGCACCCATAATCATGACAGAGTGCCATCTATGAATATAGAGATAATTGTTCAGCCATACTCAACACTCATGTGACCCATAATAGATCACATATTTCCTTTAAGGATTATTGCCCATGTGTAGATGACCTACACTGCCCTTTCCAATCCCTAGCTTCACTATGTAGCATGCAGCCTATTCTGAATAAAGCCATGTCCAACCCAGAAATGTTGGACATGCTACATGTAACACATCCTGATCCCAAATAAACACATACTTCATGGACATTCACCTTTTTAGTACAAGGATCACAACATTCCTGACAGATCTATGTCCCATACACTTAACATACTCTTGCCATACTATGCACCCCTGTCCAGAGAAGCTGCACATCTCCCCTCTCTGTGACATGGTGCGATGACCACATGCCAAATATATCAGTAACCCTGTGGATCAGTTCTGTGGCACTGCTTGAACTGGCCACTGAAACTTAACTATTTCTTGCCTACAGCTAGGTAAGCTGTCTGCCTAAGCTCATAAATGGCCCAGGGTATATAGCCTACTAGTTCACTATGACCATACATGCTATAGTTGATATCCAACCCTGTAAAAAGTAATGTATTTAATTGATTTTATAGTTGACTTTTTAGGGAAGTACATGCAGTATTATTTGTTAAAAAAGTGTGCTTATATTGGTTTACATATAGGATGCATAGCACCAAGATATCCATTGCTCCTTTAAGGACAAGTTGAGTTATTCTGACAGCTGTCTAATTGTTTAATTATGTTTCTTTAATGCTTTAAAAACCCTGTTAATTGAACTGCTTGGTGTCTGAAGAAGGTAGGACACTGATCCTACTGAAAGCACTTAGTTTACTGTGTTAGTGGATTGTTTTTATTATTAAACCGCGTTTATTGGAAAGTTAACGGTCCTACGACTCTGCTTACAGTGTTGCCTGCCGTTTTTGGTTTTACTAGTTCGTGGTTTTGTATTTTAGTTGTGTTAACATCCAGGCAATTGCAAATGCTCACCATCATCTTGCAGATGTTTTGGATAGATGGTTGGGTAACATGGTGGGTGTCCTTGACCTTGGCATGTCAATCCTCAAGCATGGAATGTCTGTGCTGGAACATCTGGTGGGAGTGAGGCGTTGGGCACATGGACGTAGGTCAGCTACATCACCTGTTGAAGGTCTACGTGAACATGTTACTGCACATGCCCACTCCCATAGTGGCAGTAGCAGCAGCAGTGCAGCTGGTGCTGTGCAGTCCACACCAGGACACAGCAGGCCATGTGCATGTGGTCCTGGATGGTCCCAAAAGGGACACAATTCCAGTGGACATGTGTCATCAGACAGTACCCAATCTGGACCTCTGCCTGGTAGTGCCCGTGCAACCCCTGGCAGGTGCAGGTCACGTGGCCGTGGCCAGACACAGTGGACTGTGAAACCTGCAGCTGTCAATAAAATGTGTGAAATGGACATGTGGGCTATCAGGAATCAAACTATATATAGAAAACAGAAAAATCTTTATAACTTCACCCCCCTACAGAATGACTTTATCCAGTTAATTAAGGACTGCCAAATCAGGGTTATGAAACCTGATAAAGGTGGGGGGCTAGCCTTCATGGATCATTACAAATACGTTGAGTATTTGTTTGAACATCTAGAGTCATCGGCCTACCAAATTTCATCTCTCAATGAAATAAACGGAGCCTATAGAAAAATCAATAGTATGCTTAATGACTTATTTCTGGAAGGATATATTGACACCGAAACCCTTAATTTCCTGACCATGCCAGCTCCTAAAATCCCAGCATTTTTCGGAACCCCGAAACTTCACAAAAGACTCACTTCGCCTCCATTTAGACCAATCATAGATGGTAGAGGGTCTATTACCCAGGGATGCGCAAAATATGTGGACAATATTCTGAAGCCTTTGATCAGCTCTGAACCCCACATATGCAAGGATTCCTGGTCTTTTCTTAAAAACATCAACACTCTCACATACAATGACAGCATGTTGTTTCTTACTATTGACATTAGGGACTTATATACTGTCATTCCACAACAAATTGGCTTAGCTTGGGTCAGGGAGTTTATGTTGTTCAAAAATGTTGACCATGATATCATTAACTTGACTGAGACTCTTTTAGAAATTGTTCTATCTAACAACTTTTTTACCTTTGAAGGAAAGTTTTATTTGCAAATCTCGGGCGTTGCCATGGGCTCGCCTTGTGGAGGATCCTTTGCCAATGCCTGTCAGTACCAGGTGACATTGTTTCACAGGCTCCTTCACCCCTGGCTGTATGGTTTTTGGGATACAAGCATGATCCCAGAGGTGTATATTCTGTTACAGATTCACGCTAACAAGGTTTCCTTTGAAGTGTGTCAGTGAGGGCTATGCCTAATGTAGTTAGGAATGTAATGTATGTTGTCTCTCACAGTACATTTTGTTATATATGTTGTTATTATTCAAGAGTAAGTGAAGCTCAGTGGGTCTGGGGGCCTCCGCCTTTTGCTTAGCCTAGCTTACTCATAGAAATCATCTAAATAGGGAATAGGCCAGAAGCAACGCGCTAATGTCAACAGTGTAATGGTCACAGATCTGCATAGTATCTACATGCATTAGAGGTCCCAATCCCAATAAAGGCAAGGGATGTTTATCTGTGTTCAAAAGTATACCTTTAACCACAGCTTAGCATGTGATATAGGTAGTGTAATCATCTGTATAATAAACATTCAAAACACCCATATAAACCCATGTGTATGGAGAGTACAGTCAACAGAGAATGTAATGTTATGTAAGCACATAGTGAGATAACTTACTTCACTGACATGTATATATCCTGAGTAGTTAGCCCAGTTTGGCCATGTTTATGTACAAGCTTTCAGATTATAATGTTATGTAAAAGTTTGTTTAACTTCTGTTTTAAATCATTGCTATAATGTCACACACAAACACTTACCCAAACATGTTTACAACTGCTTAAATGAGCACCTTCATTCCTGAGTAAACATCACTATTAAAGCATCCATGAGGTGTTTGAACCCTGGACCATGCACACACTATAGTCATGGGACTTACCACTAAGCCATCTTGAGGTGTATACATGTTTCATTGGTCTTTTGAGACGGCTACACTGCTTACGCTACCATATGACATTCACTGTAATGACTTCACAAATGGGACAGCTTCAGTTTACACAGTACATTGTAATGCACTCTAGTTTATGAGCCAACACATTCCAGTCTACATATGTATTACTGTTACAAATGTCTAGTATATGAATATATATGCTATATATATATATATATATATATATATATCAGTGATATCTTACGTAGATGTCTGCATCTAGATGTGCGGATATATATATATATATATATATATATATATATATATATATATATATATATATATAGATATATTATACAGTTACATCAATAGCCATACATATAATCATCTATGAACACACTTAGTAGAAACAGAAGAACTCCAAATGAATTGAAATTATTACACAAAACACATGCAGCTCTGGTATTACAACTCCATTAATATTAACCTAATTCACCGTAGAAGGGATGGTTTGTTATGTGTATGTGAAAGATTGTAGGAGGAAGTAGGAATGATGGGTAATGAAATAATGCATCAAGGAGGGCCTGGGTCAGATGTTTAATAAGTGAACTGGAGAGAGGCATACATGGGAGTATTGGGACAATATAAAAAGGACACAAAAACAAGAACCTTCTCTCTCATTCATAATACACCCTGTCAAGTGTCACATTGCAACACCTAATTTCAAAACATATATGAACAATAACATGTATCATACATATGTACACCAACTGACTACATCACACTTGTTTTCAGTGCAGTGAGGAATGCCTGTAGTAAAAATGTAGTATTCTAAACACCATAAAAAATTGCATATACCTCAGATGCCTATAGTGGTAAAGTCAGTGGCTGTGGTGCTCATGGTCCCGGATCAAGACCTGCAAGGGCTGTTAAGTTATTCTGAGGGGCCAGAATAAGGGCTGTTGGATTCAGTGGTGGATTAAAAGCACTCTTAAGCAGTTGTAAAGTGGGTTTCCATGGGCGGTTTGGCGCTGATGGTAAGCGGTGCTGAAACACGCGATGTTAAATGGAGAAGCCGATTCATTGCAGGTTTAACCTTTGCTTAATGTCATTGGTAGACCATGGGCAAACCTGCTTATAACAGTTTAAATGTGTCACGTGCTATTCACACTTTCCCCTGCCAAGGTACCTACTCTGAGAGGTAAATTAATAACACCTTCCAGGCTTAGAACCCTCAAACCCATGTACCCCATCCACAGGAAGTAACCCGCACACTAAGCTACCTGAGATGCACCTATCCCAGCTGTGTAGCGCAGACAGGTTAAAACACAAAAGGGAGGAATGTGTTGGAAATTGGACAACCAGCCATGTACCCAATGAAGCTAGGGTGTATGCTCATATATAGATATATAGATATATATAGATATATAGAGAGAGACGTATCAGCGCCATCTTTGTCTTACATGCTTCTGCAACTTACCCGCTATACAGATCTGCATATATATGTAGATAAATAAATAGGTGAGTTAAAACATCTATATATACATCTATGGAGGTACAGATACACATATGCAATTGTATATATATATATATATATATATATATATATATATATATATATATATATATATATATATATACATATACACACACACCACACACATATATATATATATATATATATATATATATATATATATATACATATATATATATATATTCACATACATACATCTGTGTAGACAGCATCCTAAGTGTTCATATCTGAGTATAACATGGACCATAGCAATCACACATTCACTTCCCAAACAATATGAACATAACATATGAAGAGTATATGCCAATACACTATTACAAATAAGTTCTATGGACACAGTCACCAACACAACTGCAAAGACTGCAAATATCCATGACAGAAATACACAGACAGCTTTCATTTTGCTAAACTTTATAACATTCTGATGTATTGCCAAAAGGATTCAAGGATTACAGTACCTGCATGCTATACAGGATGCATTTAACAGTGCCTTAACAAATCCAGCCTGCAATTACCATAGTATTAATGTCCACTAAGGGATAGGTGTTCACACATAGGGAAAGAGCACCCACACACATATAGACATTTTGTATGTGCAAAAGGGGTTCCCTATACACCTGCATGTGCTATGCACACCACCAACATCTACCCCACAACCAAAATAATTTCATCAATGCATACTACCATCATACCATAACCCCATTATTCAACTGCTGTACATCAAGCTGAAACATTAATGCTTATACCTGGACACAGACACACTAACATGTCCCACCGCTGTGAAATAGTTGCTATTCTACAATTTGGAACAGCTGCTGATGTTATAGGGTTTGTATGAACTAATCCCTGTTTCAGAGGGTTGAAATGTTTTGTACATCAGGAAGTGTTACCGTGTGCACGGATTATCAGCACAGTATGATACACAGTAACACCAAACTAAAACTATCTCAGTAAGCACACTGAAAACCCCCTAACATTATATGCATAGCTATAGCAGCCTTTGAGCTGGTCAAACAACCTGGCCAGACTGAAACATATGCAAAAATATTAGGTACAGACAGATCTGCTACAAGTAGCAATGTTCAGAAATATAACAGCAGTACTCACATTTAGATCAAATCCTCTAGAAGCATTGGCACACAATGGGCTACTGTTCATCTCCATACACCAGTTGCAATAGATTCCAGACAACAGCCTTCCAGGATGTCTTCCTCACAAGTAAAGAGCAAAGGGGACACCACCCAAGTGGAGTACTCCAGTTATACTCCAATTGTTGCCATGAGCTATTGGCTAAGGCAGTATCAGGCGCAGCCCATTGTGTGCATGTAATTGTAGCTACTTAGGAACACAGATAGATTTATCAGGATAGTACATGTTTGCTGATCTGCTGTAACTATAAAAGGGTTGCCTTGTCACACATTCAAACCATCTATATGTATCTACCTGTAGGACAATACAAAACTTACTGAAACACCTAACCAAAAACTAACATTATTCTAATCAATAACACCTCCAGTTACCAAGAAGGTGTGTGTATAACATCATAGTATGTCTGTGTATGTAGTCCCTGTTCTGTAAGACTTACAGTGTAATCGAAATGCATATAGTGGAAAAAAAGCTATCTTGTAGCTGTATGTGGCTTGTTGAGCACAGTAGTAATAACTTTGTAGTATTCTATGCTGGGTCCTCTGTAGTATCGTTTGGTAAGCAATAACAGCACAATGAAACGTGGCCATGTTATACAAAAGTATGCAAATGTGTAGTGATCTCCCTTGTTGCAGGGCTGGTCCTCTCTAGTATTGTTTGCAAAGCAATAACAGCTGTGCATGTATGCAGATGTTTATGCAAATGTGTAATGACCCTTGACCCTTGTTACAGGGCTGGACCTCTCCTAGAATCATTTGGTACAGTTAATAACAGCTGTGCATGTGTACATGCTATGCAAATGTGTAGTGACCCTTATTGACTTACAGGGTTATTGGGCGAGAAAATGACTTTATAAAAGTGCCACTTTACCTACATAGAGTGGATACTGAGAGTAGAGACACACTGGTTGAACTACCAGGTTTTGTGTAGCCTAACCTCTTGCCTTTCATTGCCAGCTTCTAACCAACAGCCGCTATAACATACTGTATGTAAGGTAGTGCACAGTACTGGTAATAAAACAGGTTGCATGTCATCTTTAACTCCAGTTAAAAAAAAAAATAAAAAATTACCAATCTCTATAGTGTTTCTTTTATACATACACATATATATATATATATATATATATATATATATATATATATATATATATATATATATATATTATTTTTATTTTTTTTCTTCTCTTTTATTTTTTTTTTCTCTTTATTCTCTCATATGTTGTTTGTTCTTAGCTCAATCCCACTATAAGACTCTATACAAGCCTCTCACATGTACAGTTTGAATAATGTATTATAACTCATAAAGTTACTTATTTCATGTATATATTTTATTATTTGTTACGCTCTATGCTCGAGCTTGCACCTGGCCTGGGCTCTACTGAAAATATGGACATGTCATCCAGTTAGAGACTAGCCCGGTCAACAAATGTAAAATAAAATAAAATAAATAAATAAAATAAATAAAACATCTGCAGTAGGAGTGTAAGATGTAGGAGACTGCTGCCCATGTATATAATAGCCGCTTCATAGGTGATGAAAACACACTATCTGATTATATCACTGATCATGTTGATGATGGTGGCATCAGAGTCTATTGATATATGACTCTGTTTGGAGAGTGGGTGTCTGTGCCCAACAGAGCTCATGCTCCTGGTGGATATAATGAGTATATAAACAGAGAAGGGAACGAGACCACTGTAGACACTTTTGCATCATCTGTAATCAACTAGCTTGGGATGCTTGATGTGCTCCTCAGAGGAGGATTGCTGCTAAGCTGTAGCTACAATATTTCCGTAATAGCCAGTGTGTTGTCAAGTCCATAACACAAACATATGTACATGTGAGCATCACTGTCTAAAACATCTTCATAAGCAATAAGTAAACTAAATGCACTACTTGGTACTTGTAGTACTGAATGCTCATACAGGCATATCTTTCGGCTTTTCCCGGTTAGGGGTCGCCACAGCGGAACTCCAGTCCACTAATGATTGGCAGTAGATTTTTTACATACCGAGTTGCCAGCCCTGATGCTCCTTCCAACCTTCAACGAAGGTACACCCATTCACGCATGTCTCTCCATACAGAAGATGCTTTAGCTGAGAATTGAACAGGACAATGTCTTACTGTGAGGCTTAATTGCTTTACTAATGTCAAAGCTTCTATATGTGGCCATCCTGGGGAATGTAATCTCTATGCCATGTACACTGCCAAACCCACCTAACACCACACCCCACACATTGTTTGGGATGCAGCCACAGGGGTAAGCTGGAAGGCAGCCCAGTCTACAGCCATGACTGGACTGGACAGTCATGAGGTGTAGGTTAATACATTCATCCCATCATGGCAACCAACACATACCCTTACCAGAACACAATAAGGACACCCACACACACTACAGAAATCACACACTTTCACAGATGATTCTAAGTATCTGGCCAAACAAGTGACCCCCCCAAGCTGGAAGAGACAGATAATGAAATTCACAAACTGTATGACATAGTTTGCATAATTGTGCCACACCTCAGAACAGCTGGCAAGCCGAAACATGCCTGACAGTACTTATTTGTGAATGAAAACTCTAGCACTATGTTACATTAACAAACCTATACTAGGGCATAAGATACTGTCAGCTGCCTGTCTCAAGTGATTAGCCACATACCCATATACTCTGACAACCTTTTCAACTATACACATGGCTCTGGCATATTCCATGTTGTTGTGCAGGACCTGTGATTCAGTAACCTGGGCTGCATGGAAACACATGTAGGAACCTTCAGGTCTTGTAGCCCGGCATGCAGGTATGTCCTGCTGCCTGGGTAGCATTCCTTGTGCAATTGGCCAGAATGATACTGCAGTACAGGGGCTAAAGGATTGTATTCCACAATTGTCTAACGCAGTGGTGCAAGTCAAAGGGTATCCAGTATCTGTCTGCCTCAGGTAACATGGTTGTCAAACCGGGCCTGCACCTGTCACCCCTGGAAATCTGGATACTGCCTAGGGCTCATGCTTCCCCTATCATGCCTTCATCATGCACAGTTCAAGTGAAGGTCCACTGC
This sequence comes from Protopterus annectens, assembly GCF_019279795.1. Classification (NCBI taxonomy): domain Eukaryota; kingdom Metazoa; phylum Chordata; order Ceratodontiformes; family Protopteridae; genus Protopterus; species Protopterus annectens. Next base: position 739,122,028 of record NC_056726.1, read on the forward strand.
TGTTACAGGGACAGCCAAGCAATAAACTGCAGGTCTCCCTACACAATGATACATGTCAGAAACACTATATGGTCACACATATATCAATCCCTAACATGGAGAACATGTCTGTGCAATGGCTGAGACATGTTTCAATGCTCTGGAGAGCATACTTGCATGACCATGTTATAACACATACCTTACCTCTTTTTGCCCATTATAATACTTTATTGGAACACACGGGCTGCAGGTGTTTCCATATTCCTGAAGGATATGTACACCCCCATGCTAGTTTCACTTGCATAACTTCAGATGCATTATGCTGAGCAACTACCTTTGTGCCCAAGTTTTTCCATTCAAATTGCATCTTTGGTGATAGATCACCCACCATGCCGGATTTCCCAACTGTCAGCTGTAATGTGCTGTAATGGGAAAGCATTAGGTCTGAGACAGAAAACCATAATAATGGCTACTCAACTAAGCTTCCATTATGAACTGTGAAGACTCCTCATGTACCAACATCTGGCGCCATTGCATGTTGGATTCCATCAACCCCAATGACTTGGATCACAGTAGTCACACACACAGGGCTAACAGTATGATACACATAGTCAGTCTCCAATGCCAATGTTATGTTTCCTAAGAGCAAAGTGGTGACTGTCATGGCACCCATGCAGATGGACAATGCATGTGCAAATGCTGAATCCTATAGAAATGAACCTTAAGCAGTCACATACGTGCAGTAATTGTGCCATTGAAACAGAACCAAGAGTCAACCAAACACAAACAAGAAGGCAAACTGGTGGTACCATGCTTTAAACTGTACACAGAAGGTAGTAACTGTTGCAAGAGTGAACACACATGAGTGTAGTTGATCCCTGGTCAGCCTCAGTAAGATTCAGATACACCATATAAAACCACACAAAGTTACTGTGAAAATAATCAGCCACATATTATGAGGCCAAGCACAGAGCATTCTATAGCTGTGTCATTAATCGTAATGTCAACAAGACCTGCTGTGCTGCAAAGCACTATGGCATGGGAAGTACTGCACCTACAGGAATAGCACATGTTCATCCAGATAGGGTCTTGGAGAACCTAAAACCACTCCCACCTCTCCCCAACAGGTACACTTAGTTATATATCCATGTACACTACAGGACCCCTGTAATAACATCTATGCAGGTATAAGCTGCACTCTCTAAAGCCATACATACAGCTTTCATAGGACCTGTCAACATCCCAGGGTGTATCCTACACAAATGTAAGAACAATCAGCTATCTACATACGCATCATGTTCAATCATAGCTCCATGTCAGGGTTGTGCGCACCGAATGGTGCACAGCAACAGTTATCACACCCCACAAAGGGGGAGACACCATTTATAATGGAAATAGTGCACAACTACCCTGCTGAGTCTGGTCTGTAAGGCCATGAATCGTGATCAACGTATTTGATGTACTTAGTACAGATATAGATGACAGTAGGGTTGATTCACACTGCATATTATGACCTTGCCAGGTCATAGGACACCATCACCCATACTGTGTTCCAGCTACACTCAGTAAACTAGGTGTATATTCCCATCTCACAAGAGTGGTTGGCAACTGGACTGCTAGCAGAACCAACACTACAGAAGGTGTCTGACTAATACACGCACAAAAACCAGTGCCAGCCACAGTAATACAGGGTTCATTCCTGGTACTGCCCCTCTTTGTTATCTATAGCACACAGACTAACACAGAAGGCATCTGCCTATTGATGTTTGCAAATGACTATGAACTAGGAGTAATAGTTGAATCAATGTGTGCTGTGTTCAACATACAGAAAGGCCTTTGTTTGTCAGATGTGTGGTATGTGATGTATGGCCACAATCTGACAGCTAAGTATTGCATTGTCATTCCCTATGTTAAAAACCCTGTACCCATGAACTACCACCTAGGCAGCAGGCAACATAATGCTTGGCTGGCGGCTTCAACTGTGTATGGGATGCAGCTGGACAGTACTCCTTCCTTTGATAGTTACTTCACCACACCAGTCACGTAGTCGCATGTGGCACCCCTAATCATGACAGAGTGCCATCTATGAATATAGAGATAATTGTTCAGCCATACTCAACACTCATGTGACCCATAATAGATCACATATTTCCTTTAAGGATTATTGCCCATGTGTAGATGACCTACACTGCCCTTCCCAATCCCTAGCTTCACTATGTAGCATGCAGCCTACTCTGAATAAAGCCATGTCCAACCCAGAAATGTTGGACATGCTACATGTAACACATTCTGATCCCAAATAAACACATACTTCATGGACATTCACCTTTCTAGTACAAGGATCACAACATTCCTGACAGATCTATGTCCCATGCACTTAACATACTCTTGCCATACTGTGCATCCCTGTCCAGAGAAGCTGCACATCTCCCCTCTCTGTGACATGGTGCGATGACCACATGCCAAATATATCAGTAACCCTGTGGATCAGTTCTGTGGCACTGCTTGAACTGGCCACTGAAACTTACCTATTTCTTGCCTACAGCTAGGTAAGCTGTCTGCCTAGGCTCATAAATGGCCCAAGGTATATAGCCTACTAGTTCACTATGACCATACATGCTATAGTCGATATCCAACCCTGTAAATACCATCAGGCTAGCTATTGTTCCATGTGTTATGCATGTGCAACACAGGCAATACATGGCAGGATGCTACACAGCTGTACAGTGTCATGTAGATGTATATGGCAAAACACATACATGCTTGCAAGTCCGCAGGGTCACAGGTCATGTCCTTAACAGCTATGTATGACTATATATGTGACATATACACAGTGTTAAGGTCGATTGCATTAATGTTAACACACCCAGGCATGTGCTGATAGGTAAAGACACCAGTACAGGCAAACAGACATGCCCACGTCAAGACAACATTCACATGGAGTATGAGCAATGTCATCACATGACACAAACATATATGGTGATAACATCACATCACCAGCAAGTGTCAAATGTGTGTGACTTAAACATGTCAGTGGTGTTAGTGTCATGTAGATTTGCAAAGTCTTATTTGTAATCTTAATAAATGTGATACACATTTATGTTCAGCTGTACTTGTGTACTTCTCTATGAGTTAATGTGACCTGCCTCCATCATTATGTCTTCCAGGTATGCCACATAACAGGCTGCCAGTGTACATCCGTTTGGAGGATGAGGTCCTCATTCCATACCTCCTCGACAACCATGCAACACTCTTCAGCCATGTGCCACAGGATGCACAGCGGAAGGATGCCCTGTGGGAGGAACTCTGCAGGAGGGTAAATGATGTTTGCAGTCACAATCGCATCTAGCAGCAGGTGCACCAACACTGCACTGACCTCGTAAGACAGGCGGAGCAGCGTGCTAATGCAAACGCCAGGGAACAAGGTGCAACAGGTGGGGGGCCACTCACCCAGCCCCCCACTCACACGTACCAAGGAGCTACTGGCCAACCTGGGGACACCTGCAAACCTCCATCCACAAGCTTTAGTTGGTATTATGCAGGTGGGTGTCTCGCAACCACCAATCCTGAAGTTGCTTGGTAAGTCAGTACTGCACATATAACAGAACTATATTTCACATAGTTACATATGTTACTGTACAATATGTAATGTAACATCATATGTAAGGCATGTATGCACACATGCCACATACTATAGTCTGCTACTCTATGTATGCACAGATGTGCATACTCCATAGTATAGTGTATTGTACTGGCTTATATGCTAACATGGACATTGCACCCTGTAGCTATCGCACAGGTGTGGATAATGATCTTACTGCTGTGACACTCCTGTTTAGGTACCTCTGGTGTTTTGCAGTGACAGCAGCCTTTGTCAGGTGAGATTGTTATTATTTACCAGGCTTGATAATGCACAGATCATATTAATTGCATGCTATCTGTCATAACACACATACACATAATGTATGGTGGTCCTGGTAACAGACACTGGTCAGACCTGCAATGCATCACAGTGGTTACCCATGTGAAACAATTGAAGACTATATGAAACACCTACACTAAACCTTCCAAACTGTCTATGCCAGATGTGTGGACAACTGTGAATACTATGGTGGAGGTGTGTTTCACTGTAGGAACAGGTACTAAATATCAGCATTACACATGTTAGGAATACAAACAGTACTGTACAGAGAGCATATGTGTGCACACACTCTAAATGTATTGGATGGAGTATGACCGGCCCACAGGATACCCCCTTGTGGATTATACCCTTGCTATGAATGTCACACAATGTCATGTGCTATCTGACATGTCCATGGCATGTAGTGGGCTGACTGCAACACTGCTCAGCTATCCTGCAAAACATGATTCATCACATCCTATACATACCACCCTTTGTCTGCATAACCCTTTCCTCAGTGCAGCATATAACATCTATGGGTGTATGTCATATGGGATAACACTGACATGTGAAATAGATGGCCATCACAACCTTTGGACAGAACATATGTACACATGGCCATGGAGGCTGGCCAGAGACATGAAGCAACACACACAGTAGAAGTGATGTCCATGTGTGTACAACCTGTTGTACATTGGCTCGATACAATACAACTATGGCCTTTGTGTAATGGTGATATTGCAGATGTGAAACACTAAACATCATACAGGCCTGTGTACAGCTCATGTAGGCATAACATGAAACCCCCACATAACATGTCTTGAACATCTAGAGTGTGTCATGTCATGACATGACAGCATTCACCTATACAGTATCCAAATACATACATGTGTTGCACAACATACACATACAACCACATCAGGCCACAGATACAGTACATTCACCTTGCTGGTATCAGACATCACTGTCATGCCTGCTCCTCATGTGTGTGAGGTACACAGATGGCATGTGGGACATAGGGTACTGCTAAGTTAGCCATGTGTGTGCATAGTTGCCAGGCATCAGTAATATGGTTGCAGATGTGCAGGGGTGTCATTCATATACATGTCTGTGACCTGTGTCACACATTCCACATTAGGGTTTAGTGTATATACACCTCAGTGACGTGGGTCACATTCCACATTAGATATGTATTGTATGTGAACATAGTCATGGCTATGAACTGTGTCAGTAACTCACACTGTATAACAATTGTGAAGCCATATGATGCCCTTGGAATGGCTATGCACATCAGTTCAATGTGCAGTATGTCACTGCATATTTGTAGGGTGGACAGACAACATTGCATCAGCTGAAGGCCCATGTTAGTATAACACGTCCCTGCATTGGGACACCATTACTGTATTGTAGATTGAAAAGGACACCATTGTGTTACACATGTATGCATGTCATTCAACACGTCAGCAGAAGACATGTCATACTACATGTGATTGGCAAGGTCATACGCCACACATCAGGCCGGTGTACTGTAAACCTGTGCTGGTCTGTGGCACCATTGCAAAGTAGGGACAGCCATGTCAAACATGTGTGTACAGCCACATGCACAACATCTGTAGACTCAGCTCAGGGGTAGGCAGAATAATGTTGAACAGACATGCACTGCTTTGGGGGAGATATGCAAGCTAGGGCTCAGGCAAACATAGTATTCAGTCAACATACCCTTCTGCTCATGTCCTCACACATAGGGGCGGTGGCCAACACAAAGCATCAGTGGCAGATGTACAAAGGTCAGCGATGGTCTGTTAACATGTGGTGTATGTTGCACACACCATGGCAGTGTGGTGCAATGGTGCAAAGTGCATGCATTGTGTTGCAGGTATGGGGCATAGGCTACTAACACAAATGGTGCAATACAGGTATGTATGCTAACCACATCTATATTTGTGTAAAGCGCATGCTGTCTGCTGTAACACATGCATGCTGTTATGTGCAACTCAGGGATGTATGATAACTACCACTATAATTGTCTAAGCTGAATGCCATCTGCCATATCACCTGCATGTAGCATGTGTTTGTGTGTATCTGTGTGTGTGGTATAACTTGTAATGTACAGTACTTGTCTTCCCTTCACAGGTGTTGATGTAGGTGCGTTGCCCTCTTGCAGTCCACCTGATGTTAGTGTCCCTACAAACTCTAGCAGTGGTGATGATAGTATGACTGAGGCACATTCCACCTGTATCCCCCTCATCCTCACACATAGTTCCCCTGCCTACACATACCCCATCACCAATGGCCATAGAGGAAGGACAGTTGGCTGGTGGTAGCATGGAACAGGGAAGTGTGGAGACTATGGAAGGTGTGCCTGCACACCATGATCCCAGTCAACTGACTGGTGATGTCTCACACAGGCATGTGCCCAGCGCTGCTCATAGGAGGACCACTGGCCAACATGCCCCTGCAAGACAAAGCACATCAGCTGGAGTCACCAGACACATGTTTTGGGCTGTAATAGAGGCACAGACACATGCTGAATGGCACAACAAAGAAGGTCTGAGGCTTCAGAGGGCTGCTGTCCATTCATTGACTGACAACATCCAGGCAATTACGAACTAGTAAAATCAAAAACGGCAGGCAACACTGTAAGCAGAGTCATAGGACCGATAACTTTCCAATAAATGCAGTTTAATAATAAAAAACAATCCACTAACACAGTAAACTAAGTGCTTTTGGTAGGATCAGTGTCCTACCTTCTTCAGATACCAAACAGTTCAATTAACAGGGTTTTTTAAAGCATTAAAAAACACAATTAAATGATAACCAACTGCTGAATAACTCAACTTGTCAATTGGCAATGGATATTTGGTGCTATGCATCAATGTATGTAAACAATAGCACACTTTTTTAACAAATAATACTTCATGTACTTCCCTAAAAAGTATTGTATTTAATTGATTTTATAGTTGACTTTTTAGGGAAGTACATGCAGTATTATTTGTTAAAAAAGTGTGCTTATATTGGTTTACATATAGGATGCATAGCACCAAGATATCCATTGCTCCTTTAAGGACAAGTTGAGTTATTCTGGCAGCTGTCTAATTGTTTAATTATGTTTTTTTAATGCTTTAAAAACCCTGTTAATTGAACTGTTTGGTATCTGAAGAAGGTAGGACATTGATCCTACCGAAAGCACTTAGTTTACTGTGTTAGTGGATTGTTTTTATTATTAAACCGCATTTATTGGAAAGTTATCGGTCCTACGACTCTGCTTACAGTGTTGTCTGCCGTTTTTGGTTTTACTAGTTCGTGGTTTCAGATATTTAGTTGTGTTAACATCCAGGCAATTGCAAATGCTCACCATCATCTTGCAGATGTTTTGGATAGATGGTTGGGTAACATGGTGAGAGTCCTTGACCTTGGCATGTCAATCCTCGAGCATGGAATGTCTGTGCTGGTACATCTGGTGGGAGTGAGGCGTTGGGCACATGGACGTAGGTCAGCTACATCACCTGTTGAAGGTCTACTTGAACATGTTACTGCACATGCCCACTCCCATAGTGGCGGTAGCAGCAGCAGTGCAGCTGGTGCTGTACAGTCCACACCAGGACACAGCAGGCCACGTGCATGTGGTCCTGGATGGTCCTAACAGGGACACAATTCCAGTGGACATGTGTCATCAGACAGTACCCAATCTGGACCTCCGCCTGGTAGTGCCCGTGCAACCCCTGTCAGGTGCAGGTCACGTGGCCTTGGCCAGACACAGTGGACTGTGAAACCTGCCTTGTACTGTCTGCAGCTGTCAATAATACCCCTGTGTAGGCCAGCCACATGCCAGATCTGTGTGCATGCATACACACACACACCAGAAACAAATGTAGGGTGCCTCAACACACACATGCATAACATCCACACATGCCCAATGAGATCACAGGCCCTAACACACACACATGATGTCATCCAATGGTGCAGTGTAGGCATCTGGCAACCATTATCACCCTGTGCACATGATGATGCCTGTGCCGCATCCCTGTCATCCAGACCATCGGTGCAGGGACATGGTCATTTGGTCTGAGGCACAAGGTGAACATACTAGGTAGACCATTGTAGATTAATATTGTTGAGTAGTGTTGTAGGCCAGCGGACGTACCATGTATTACAGTTTTAGAATGCATTTTGTACGTTTGACAGTATGTATCATGTGTAACAACACTAACAGCATGTTGGTCTTGATGTTCTGCCTTCCTGTTTCAGGTGTAGTTGCATGTGCCAGGGGATGTCGCTGTTTGCAGTTAGTGTCCCATATGTACATGTTGACTACTTACAGGTCTGTATAACAATACCTGCATGCACTTTCTAGCTTCCACATCACAGTTATAATCTCCCATGTTTCAATTATGTTTACTGTTCTAATGATCCAAGTGCATGAAAGCTGTGTAGTAAGCTATTGTGTTCAGAGCCATCACATCCATAGTGGGTGACATCACAGGTATAGTCACCTGGAGCTGGGAGGAGGTGAAAGAGTGGTATAACGGATGACAAGGGTAAAGACCAGTGGAAATAGTGGCTTCTCATTGGGAAGCAGCAATACCCACTGCCTTGACAGCATGCAAACACAGACACACCCATACACTCAGGGAGTCACAGACACAGTAACACACACTCTGACACACACACACACAGTTGCCAGTGTTCGGATTAGAACCCCTACCTATGGGCATATCATCATCATTATAGTACTACGCAATTACAAGACGCGCCACAGAGATTACACATGTGCAGGCAGTTGGCTTGGCTTTAGATCGAGGACATCAACAGGGATAATACAGTACAGTGAGTGTATGTGGGGATCGGGGTTCATCAGTAGGCTATATAACAACAGGTTGCACCCCAGGGTGTACATATTAAAAGGCGGTTAGAATGCCCATCTAAGATTGATGATATCAACAGGGATACTAGATTGCATTGAGTGGATGGGGCAGGGGGCATTAACATTTCACTATGGTACAATACAGCCTCACTCCAGGGACCGGACAGCCATACACACGGACAGCCATATACACACACACACACACACACACACACACACACACACACACACACACACACACACACACACACACACTGTGGCATTTACAAAGATATACACCTATGTCACACATATACAGACACTTGACATGTGTGATGTTCAACCACCTGCCTATGACTTTCTTTCTACACTTCACTCTGTACTGATGTCAACATCAGTATTCAGCAGAGTGAAAACATGTGGGATGTATTGTATTCCCAACCATACGTGACATATATGGATACACACACACCTACACATGCCAGTACTGTGAATCAAACACCTGCCTATCTCATGATAGGTATTACAGAAGTACAGCACTATCACATTCACTACAAATCTTACTGACTCTTTCCTTTGCCAACTGTGCTGATATATGCACAATATATGCACAGGGGAGGTATTACTGTAATAGATGTCAAGAGGTTTGCCTTCAGTGTCAACCTTACTGCATTCTACATTGTCTGTCTTCCACTTCAATTAACAAAACCAGACCTTAGTAGTTAAACAGGTTATTGTAGGAATGGTTGTAACACACCAGTGAGCTGTCCTCAGTAATAATTCATCTGCAAAGTAGCCCCACCACTTAGTAGTCATGTCCAAACATCTGTCCATACCTCATGTACAGCTTACTGTACTTTGAGCATATCACCATATACAGTTGGCAAAGTTGAGGCTGTATTGCAACAGCATGATGTACTAAGACAACAGTCACCTTCAAACATCAGACACTGCACACACATGGAATCTACACAAACATCAATGCATGTACACATATGCGGTCTACATGAGTAAGTGCACTAGCAGGTCAAGAGGATATATTCCACATTTTCCCCACGCTATGTGTGAAACATAGCCAAGCATTACACCATAATGGATGTAGTATTCATGTACTGGTAGGACACAACCACCTTCACCGAGTAGCCATGTGTACATATATGACAACAGCACATATCGGCAAGACACACACAACATTATTCCATGTCATGCTCCTACAAACTGTTACTTGACAGTGCCATGGTGAAGCCAGGGCACTGTAATGGTCAACAGTGAGCACATCATATTTGCCACACACACTTCATGTTTACTGGAAGAGTGCCAGCAATGTGCTCTGTTAGGCTAGGCAGTACACTCATTCAAGCATGAGCGAGGTCTGTGGCTTGTAAACATCTCACCCCAGCACGTACTGGCTATTATGGTACTAAGGCTAATGTCCAGACAGCACACAGCATGCATGGCTTGCAATAGGAGCTTTGGTCACACATGGCTGTACATGTTATGAACATATCACCTGTGACTACTCAGGAACATACAGAGCAGAGCTGAAGTTCCCTGAGTCTGTCAATATAGGCCTTGTGTAGGTCCTATGATCCTGTTATTTATGTATGTTTGTAGGCATTGCATTAAGTGGACATGCCTAATGACATACATGCCACATGGGGTTGTTGCATGATATGATAGGTGTCATGGGTGACTAGTAGAGAGGGAATATTAACTCTGTTAACATAGATATCAAACCTTATGTACTGTTAGTATGCTATATGCCATGTGCATGTGTGTAATGACTGTAGCCACCTGTATGTAGAAAGGATAACGAAAGCTATAGTAATGTCATTTATGTTGTATGAGTGTGGGATGTACATATCCAGGGCAGGTACAGTTAGGTCATATCCAACCATGAGGGTGTTGTTTACTGGTGTACGGCAACAGTCGACCGTGTTAATGCTGACAACATCCGAGGAACCATGGTATGTGTACAACTAAGCTGGTTATAAACAGTGGTATTATTGCATTGCATAACACATTATGCAGCTGTGTCTGTACATGGGTACTTTGTACAGTTGATGTAGGCCTAGGTACAGTCCACCAATCGAGGGTTATCTGATGGTCTACCATACTATTCATACCACATATGGATGTGTGTTGGTAGTCTGGGGACAAGGTGACGGATGTATATGAGGATACAACCTAGAATGCAGCATTTGCCATTGTCACCTGTATCTGACTCATCTGTGATGAGTTATATCAGAGTAGTGGTCTTTAAATGTGAGTAGCCTTTATGAATATGTGGACACCACCACCTGGAATGGTCCATACCAGTGTTATGGCCCACATGACTGGATCTGAGTTATATGGTGGTACTGCAATTTTGCACTACAGAGCCTTCAGCCAGGTGTTCCTCACTGCACAGATATCAGTATTCCCCATTGTAGGTTCTGCATTGAGCAAATGGATTACCAAAGCCACACATCCAGCACTGGTTAGCATAAGCATCCAATGCAATTGTCTTGTAGGTATCAGGGTGTTACTTCTGTGTGTAGGACATTTGCCTTGGAATGTGACTATATGGGTAAATGCAACCTAGGTATTATCCACACACACTTGAAATATAGATGCATGTGCTCTGTGTCAAAGGCTTGTCATTCAGTCATGACAGCACGGAATGACAGACACTGGCAACCTCATAATAACAGCAGGACATCGGCTCATTGTTTTGGTCTAGCAGTTGCCACTCGTACCATGACATCACTGCGAGTGGCAGTAATGTGCTTGGTAGCAAATGCCACATGTAAGGTGACGGACAGCAGCAGAAATTGTGTATATAACCAATGTGAGATATACTTAGGGTAGCAGTCCTGCTAATAATGACAACTACCAACACAGCCGGGAGAGGTCATCTTGACACCTGCACCTCAGTACCATTACACAATGTGGCTCACACATTATGCTTGCACATGCCACTGTTCCAAGTATAATGCCACTGTCCACAACCTGCTATCAATGTATGCCTTTCAGGGCAGCAAGGTGTGTGACGCATGCTGTTTGTAGCATCTGCCTGTGTGTCCCAGTTAACCTATTGTCTGTCACATCCACACATGCATGATTGTGTATACTTAACATATATATGTCAGTACTTCATGTACATATATGCATGTGTATCACACAGCACAGACACAGATATATCATTTATGGGCCACATACCGGTATCTGGTAGTAAACCAGTCTAATGGGCATATATACTGACAGGTAAGATGTACATATCTTTAAACCTGTGTGTTTACAGTAGGAGTCGATTACAATGTGTTCTGTACATGTAAGTGTATGAGCATGCACACTGTGGCCTTCTGTGGTTAGAATCGGAGTGCATCCCAAACAGCCTTGTGCTACTAAGTGTATGAGCGTACCCACTGCCACCTTCTGTAATTTGAGTCAGTGCATCCAACAAGCCCTTTGTTACTAAGTGTATGAGCATGCCCAGTATAACCTTGTGTAGTTGTAGTCATAGTGCATCCCAAATGGCCCTGTGCTACTAAGTGTATGAGCATGCCAACTGTCACCTTGTATAATTTGAATCAATGCATCCAAACAAGTTATGTGATTCTGTGTGTATGAGCATGACCACTATAACCATGTATAGTGATAGTAGTTGTCCATTCCACAGATGGGCATACTCCAGTTCAGGTTCCTGTTGTGTACAACTATACCTCTCAGGCCTACCTATGTACTACCTTCAGATGATGTGTCTTGTTTGTGCATACAGGTTGTAATGGACACCTTCTTTAAACACACAGGTTTACAGCTATGTACTTTGTGACTGTCAGTATCCCTGTTGTTGTCCTCAATCTTAGAAGTGCATTCTGACTTTTTTGGAGCTTGTAATCTTTGTGGCACATCTTCTAACTGTGTAGGACTGTAATAGTGATCTGTAGATAAGCAGGAGTTCTGATCCCACCACTGAAAACTGTGTGAGTGTGTTTGTGTGTATGACAGTAAATGCCTGAGTGGGTATGTCAGCAAATGGCTGAGTGTGTTTGTGTGTCAGCAAATACCTGAGTGTGTGTGTGTGTGTGTCAGCAAGCCTGAGTGTGGTTGTGTGTGTGTATTTGTGTCTGCATCTTGTCATGATAGTGGGTTTTGCTGCATTTCAAAGAGATACTACCTTTTGCACTGGTCTTTATCCTTGTCAACTGCTAAACCTCTCTCTTCCCCCCTCCCCCCTCCCACAGCAAGTAATCAGTCCTGAGATGTCACCAAGCTCAGAAGTGGAATCAAAGTAAGTGTAATTTTATGTGTTCTGTGGCACATATCCCAACTGCATACCACTGTACTAGTTACCTTTACATGGGCAAGATGTGTATGCACAATACTGGCAAGTGTGCGCGTGTTTGTGTGTGTGACTACCCTGTAGCCAGGCATACAAATGTGTAATGTCTTTTAACATGCTGCACACAATGTTAGCCATCTGTGGTGACTGGTGTCTAGAAAGTATTATATAGTTAGGAATGGTAAAGAATACACAGTCAAGCACTACTACAGTTGGGTATGTTATTTACCTGTGCCACTGTTGAGCAGTTTCACAAAAGTGGTCACCATGATGTAAGTCCATACGCATCATTCCCCCACCCAAACTCCACAATCCCTGGGGTAGATTACATTAACCGTCATTCCCCACCCCAAACTCCACATACACAACAACCATCCATTCTCTGGTGAACTGATTAAGATTTAAATGTTATAACACAAGAGATGCCTCTGTTTTGTGTACACATCTGTTCCTTTGGAACCCTTCTGTGTCACAATGGGTATTCAGATGTGTATATATACATATATATATATATATATATATATATATATATATATATATATATATATATATATATATATATATACATATATATATATATATATATATATATATATATATATATATATATATGGCTATAACTGTGTCTGGGTATATGTGTGTATGTATATATATATATATATATATATATATATATATATATATATATATATGTGTGTGTGTGTGTGTGTGTGTGTGTGTGGGTGTGTAGACATCCCGTAGGTGCATACATATATATATATATATATATATATATATATATATATATATATATATATATATATATATATATATATATATATCTCTATATATATATCTGTAAAATTCCCCAAAGCAGACAGAAGATAGCTTGATATGCAGTTAACTCCAAAAAATTGATGAACCAGCAAGTAATTGTACCAAAAAACTTTATTGCAGAGAAAGAAAGTTAGCGCTTTCATGGTAATACCATACCGCTTCTTCTGTCTGAAAATAATTTTTTTTGGTACGATTACTTGATGGTTCATCAAGTTTTTGGATTTAGCTGCATATTGAGTTGTCTTCTGCCTGCTTTGGGGAATTTTACAGTTTTACAGTTTCGTTTGGTTGCTGCAGTTGGGTTTGTTTTTGTTGTGTATATATATATATATATATATATATATATATATATATATATATATATATATATATTTGTAGTTATGACAGTTGTACAGATGTAGACTTGCCTTTGTTGTTTCCCATAGTACAGTACATTCACGGGTACTGTACATATGTACAGAAGGTGACTGTCCCATTTGTTTTCAGTACTGTGGAATACCTGTAGTAAGATGTGCATTATAAAATTAATGCAACATGTGTACAGCCCAGATGGCTTAGTGGCATGTCTAATGACCTCAGAGTGTATGGTCCAGGGTTCAAGACCTACAAGCCTTGTTGATGCTGTCAGTTAGGACTAAATAAGACAGTTGTAAGCGGGTGTAAATGTGTTTTTGTGACAGTAAGCAGCGGATACATGCAGGTAGCAAACATGTACAACTCGCAGTACACTTGAAATGCCCTTCTTTGGCAATCCTGATGATGTCACCCACCTACGAATACGCCTCCTGGACTGCTGTAACTTAGTAATCTATGTGGCGTGTGCTGTAAATGCGTAATGCTGTAGTGTGATAGACTAGTTTGGTAGGTGTTCTAATCCCAAACAGCCCAACTGTGTGTGTGTGAGTGTGTCTGTACTGTCTGAGTAAAAATTATACTTTTATAGAGTATGCACACTCTTTGCAATTCACATACTCATCTTTGGCACTCCTGCTGATGTTACTCACCTAGAAATACACCTCTGGGACTGCTGTACCCCAGTATTCTCCATAGCATGTGCTGTAATTGAGTAATGCTGTAGTGTGATAAACTAGTTAGGTAGGTGTTCTATTCCACAACATAGCAGGTGTGTGTGTGTGTGTGTGTGTTTGGCAGAGCTTGTGTGAAGATGGCTGTGAGTGTCTAACGACTGAACATGTGGGGGAGCGGATTTTGTAGTTTTCCTATATGGTGTCCGTATTATATGTCACAACGTCCACCTCACGAGGAATACAGATGTCAGTCAGCCAAGGGACTGTGTTGGCAAGCCATACCCCAACATCTGGCAAAAGGCCGGGTGAACAAAGTATGCAACCCTACTATCACCCGGAATACGTTCTGAACCCATATGTCATAAACAAACACACTTGCCTAGAATATCCCGCTATGTTGCTAGTACCCTGCACATTGATGACAGATAGTAGGCATGGTGTGATTGCAGTGGGCTGCAGAGGGCATGGCACCCTGTCCAGCAGTACAATAGGCACATAATTGCAGACAATGTTCCTTCACTATGTTCCCCACTGGATGCCTGCAACATATGTGGTGCCATCAAATGTGATCCACAAAGGCCATACAATGCCTTACACACATGCCCTGTATGGACAGATGCCACTGACACCAGGGAATACCTGTATCATGCTATCAATGCAGGTGCAGGGTTAACCTGCTGTTTATAAGCAGGTCCTGCCACACCATGCCAGTATTGGCATATCTGAGGATAACAGTCTGTGTACACAACATGTGCCAGCCAAACCAGGTACACTTGTACATGTCACTGTACATTATCATGGGATGTGCATATCCCAGGCAATGTCCATGTTAAGGACTATCAAACACAGACATGGCATGCATTGCAAAGCAATGGCGATACACAATGGTAACCAGGATGACAGGACAGTTCACACAATACCCATCTGTGTGGGACATTGCAGACACTACACCCCTGAACCACACTGCACACCATTGTCAGGTGGCGTGATGCCAAGTATTACCTCTCACCCAGCCTTATACAGGTATCTAGCACAGCCAACCACTACACACCCATGAAGCAATGCACACATGCATGTCAGTACTGGCACCTTGTATCTGCATGCGGGGTATGATGGTCCCAACCACAGTCACACCCAGTATAACTCCCATTGGCATACCGACTGATGTCAGATACGTTCACATGCCCTAGCCCATAGAATCTCCAGATATCCCCTGTGGTGCATGTAGTACCTATGTATTACTGCAGTGTGGCAAACAAATTAGTTAGGAAGTGTATTTGTGGGACTGGCAAAGTGTGGCAATGTGTCTGAGTCCCTTAAAGAGTGTGGTTGTGTTTACAGTGACATCCGTTCATGTGGACAGCCATGTGTGCTACATCTAATGTATGTCTACTATATCTCTGTTGCAGATGTCACTCACCAGCACACATATATGTTCTTACAGCACACCAATGTGTCAACTTTGTGGCACATGGAGTAACTGCATGCACTTTTGTAATAGTAATGGCTAGTCAGTCAAGGGTTTGAACCTCTGTACTGGTAGGTGTGTGACAAATGATGCTTAGATTTTAGTCTCCAAGCCTTTCTCTGATGTACTTTGCATCTGTCTGTCCCTCCCACACACTCTCTGGTGGATGTGGAGTTGTACACCTGCTCAGCAGCAGCTTGTGTTTTGTAAGTGATGGTCATGATCAGGTGATGGCATCTGCACCTATTGCAGTCTTCCTCTAGCTGATTGCATGTGGAATAGCTGTGGTGATGTTCCCATAGCCAGTTGCATGGAAACACAGTGCAATATCTAGAAACATCATGTTGGTGTTTGCCCATGACTGTCGCTGTGAGTGGAACCTGGATCTGGTGTTTGGTAAACAGCATCACAGATGATATCTGGATAGTCCTCAAACAACATACACAGTGGAAAATAGCCTAAAGACAGGAGGGTGATGTGCCAGACATGACTACAGCATGTAAGTGTAGCTATGCTTCATTGACAAGTTGTGTGTGGTAATGGCTATTCTGCATGTTTTAAAACTGACAAGACAGTGCTCTGTTTGTGAGGGAACCCCCATCTGTATGGCCTTCTGTGGACTGGTCAGTGTGTGGAATCATTTGTTTCCTGTGTTACTCACTGAACATAGATCTGTGAACTGCAGAAGCATAGTGTAAGGATTGCAGTCAGTACATGGTGATAGTGATGAGAGTTACTGCCATCGCATCCCTGATTGAACATATGTCACATGAAACAGTGGTATGAAAGTCACTGTCTTTAATTCTCACAGTGACATGCCAATAATGGGCCACTGTTCATAGCTGCAGTCACAAGTCTTCTACACTTTGTACAGCTGTCATGCAATATATATGCATGTGTTGTGCTCCCTCTGCAAATGTATGCCACCTGTTGTGTTGGGCTGATGGTCATATCTATGCATGCTGTTATAAGTAATCCTGGATGCTGTTGACTATTACTAAGCCATATCTATATTAAAACTGCAACACCAGAGGCTGTATGGGTTTGGAGGTCCTGGCAGAACCTCCTGTCCCACTTCAGCTGGCCATGGCACCGGTCACCAGCACATCTTGGGCCCAGCCTCGAACCTTCAAATCTGTTGGCTCTGCACCACTTTCTGGTGGAAGAGCCACTGAGGATGGGGCTTGTCCCCCCTGGGACCAGGTCCAGACAGGAACTTGTCCGCTGCCGTACAGTTCCTGATGTCATGCGTAGGGGCTCAATAAGGGGTTTTGAGGCCAGATATGCCAGCTTGAGGGCAGAGTGTCACATTTAGAGGGTGAGCATGCCCCTCCTAGACAGCTCCCTGCACAGCCACCTTTGCGGCTGTTTTGGTGCGGTGGTGGCTGCCCATGGCTGGGGCCCTCCGTCCCACTGTTTCCATCTGAGGGATCATTGGCTTGTGACTGCCGAATACCCCTCCCCGTCCAAGGTGTACCCCCCCAGATGTGTCATATCTCGACCCTATATGCTGTCTTGTCTGTCATACTACCCAAGCTATCCTCCACGAGCATACTTACTCTCCTTCCCCCACATCCCACACTCACCCTACGGAAACAAAAGGCCAATCTGTTCCTAGAACAACATTTTCCCATACATAGCTGTCCATTTCACACACGTGTCCACTGGACACATGTAACCTTTTTAATTTGCATCACAACATACTCCAGTTTTCCTCACCCCTGTCTCTCAGGCACACGATCCTGGTATGCACATGACTCCTAAAGGTTCCAGGAAAACATGATGTAGATGACCCCATTGTACACACAACATTACCGGTCACTCTATGGTTACCCTGTTTACCTTTTTCATGATGATGATGATGTCACACACAGCACCTTGCAAGAGTACTGTTCTCACATAATGATTAAACAGGAACTGTTGTGTTAATGTAAATAAAATCACATAGTGATGTATTTGGCCAATGTACAAATGTTTGCGTGTATTAATGGCACATGTCTGTCTGAGGGAGTCTTGATATTACATAGAACAACACCACTACATAATACAGGCATTGCTGGTGATTCCCTTTTCATTTATTTTTAATGCTTTTTTGTCACATGGGATGTTATTGATATATCTATATATATGTATGTGTCTATATCTGGACATAAACACACACACATACATCTACATTATGGAATACACTTCCTATACTGTTGAATGACTGTGCTGGATGACATGATTGTGATAACATTTGATGTCTGTATATCTGCCATGGCTTAGTGGTAAATCACATTGGCTGTGGTGTGCAGGGTCCTGGTTTCGAGCCTTGCAGAGGTTGTTTATTTTGCTGCTGGGCAGAACAAAGCCACTGGATACGGAGTGATTAAGGCACATTAAAGCAGTTGTGAGCAGGTGTGAGTGGGTTTGCGTGGAGCTAAGCAACACTCAGTTAGCCTATACATTGCTTCACCAGTGTGATACTCGCATACCGGCGGCCAAACAGGCTTACACCCACTTGCTCCCGCACTTGCAAATACACTGCATTTGGTGTTTGCATCTGAAATTCACACCCCTGGGTGGAGTGAGGACTACGATATTACCTTGTGATGCCTACAGTATTGGGAATGGCTGCCCATTAGGCGAAAGCATGCCGTTCGACTGTACGGAATCCGCGGCCTGTCCAGAGTTTGATTCATATTATTGGTGTGTTCCTCTTACAATCTGCACCTGTCTGGCTAATACATGGGAACTGACACTCTTCAATGCAAACAAGTAATTAGGTTTTGGAACCTGCATACTTCAGCCGAGTCATGATACTGCATACCTATTATTCTGTCTTCTTTCTAAAGTTGTATGTGGAATATGTGCTTTCTGTCCCCATGAGATCTCCCAAATGATTGGGGACAAATATCAACTGAATCTTGGACACGTCATGACAACATCAGAGACACATTTAAAATATTAGTGCTATTAACCTGACACATTGACAGACTCAGTGCATATGAATTAATACACATTTTCTGAGGTGAATGATGTTTATAACTCTTAATTGTTGTCATTATTCATTAAGTGTAATTCACCACCTTTCCTCCAAAAGTCACTAGTTTTAGGAGGGATTAAGTGTGACAGAGTTAGAATTTGAGTCAAAGTCAGGGACATCCCTGGAAATCAGGGACAGTTGAGAGGTATGGTCCCTATTTGTTCGCCCAATGGTTTATGTCCTGTCCAGTGGATTTGCTCTTAGGGGTTGAGAGGTATGGACGTAAGCTATGCCCATTTTGGAATATTACGTACCTCCCCGGG